>NC_091356.1:16747425-16784925 GCF_038502225.1 Cherax quadricarinatus | reverse complement strand
TTAACTGAGACGTGGTTTAATTCAAGAAGTCGGGACATGCCTGCGGAATGTCATATTCAGGGTTTTAAATTGTTCCAAGAAGATAGAAGTATTGGGAGGGGGGTGGGGTGGCATTGTATGTCCGAGATCGCTTGAACTGTTGCATAAAAACGGGTATTAAGTCTGAAGTAACACATACAGAGTCTGTTTGGATAGAATTTTCAGAGGGGCATGAAAAACTGATTTTAGGAGTGATATACCGTCCCCCAAACTTAGATAGGGACCAAGGGAAACTACTATGGGAGGAAATTGTTAAGGCCACAAGGCACGATAATGTAGTAATTCTAGGAGACTTTAACTTTAGTCATGTTGATTGGAATTTCTTGACTGGGAATTTAGAATCATACGACTTCTTAGAAGTATTTCAGGATTGTTTTTTGAAGCAGTTTGTGACAGATCCTACAAGGGGAAATAACCTGCTTGACTTAGTTATGGCAAACAATGAATCCCTTGCTAATAATTTAGAAATTTCAGAGGAACTGGGTGCTAGCGACCACAAATCAATTACATTTAGCATTGAATGGAAGTACGATAATAGCGATAACTCAGTAACAGTCCCAGATTTTCGCTTAGCAGATTACGATGGGCTTAGAGAACACTTATCATCTGTTGACTGGGGTAACGAAGAGAGCTATCAATATGACAGTTTTCTGAACACTATACATGCTGCTCAAAGAGCGTTTATCCCATATAAAGAAATTAGATCAAATAGAAATGACCCAAAATGGATGAATAATAGGCTCAAATATCTACTAGGGCATAAGAAAGGAATTTATAGGCGTATCAAAAGAGGCGAGGGTCATCTTATGAATCAGTATATTGACATTAAGAGGGACATTAAAAAGGGGATAAGAAAAGCTAAAAGGGACTATGAAATTAAAGTTGCTAGGGATTCTAAAACTAACCCAAAAAGTTTTTTCCAGGTCTATAGAACAAAAGTTAGAGATAAGATAGGTCCCCTTAAAAATAACTATGGGCACCTTACTGACAAAGAGAATGAAATGTGCTTGATTTTTAAATAATTATTTTCTCTCAGTTTTTACACAGGAAGACACTAACAATATTCCAGTAATTAATTTTTACAGTGGGCTAGAAGAAGATAAATTATGTAACATCACAGTCACTAGTGAGATGGTTGTGATGCAGATAGACAGACTGAAGCAAAATAAGTCGCCGGGTCCTGATGAGGTTTTTTCAAGGGTTCTTAAGGAATGCAAAATGGAACTCTGTGAACCATTAACTAATATTTTTAATTTATCTCTTCAAACAGGTGTAGTGTCTGATATGTGGAAGATGGCTAATATAACTTCTATTTTTAAAACAGGGGACAAGTCGTTACCGTCAAATTACCGCCCAATAAGCCTGACCTCAATTGTAGGCAAATTACTAGAGTCAATTATAGCTGAGATTATAAGAAGCCATCTCGATAAGCATAGCTTGATTAATGATACTCAGCATGGATTCACAAGAGGCCGGTCTTGTCTAACTAATTTATTAACTTTCTTCAGTAAAGCTTTTGAGGCTGTTGACCACAATAAAGAATTTGATATTATTTACTTAGATTTTAGTAAGGCTTTTGATAGAGTTCCGCACCATAGACTGTTAAAGAAAGTGGCAGCTCATGGCATTGGGGGAAAAGTGCTCTCGTGGATCGAGTCATGGCTCACTGACAGGAAGCAGAGAGTGTCCATAAATGGGGTTAAATCCGAGTGGGGATCTGTAACAAGTGGCGTTCCACAGGGATCAGTCTTGGGCCCGTTGTTATTTATAATATATATCAATGATCTTGATGAGGGAATTACTAGTGATATGAGCAAATTCGCCGATGACACAAAGATAGGTAGGATAATTGATTCAAACGTAGATGTTATGGAACTTCAGGAGGATTTAAACAAACTCTATTCTTGGTCAGAAAAGTGGCAGATGCAGTTCAATGTAGATAAATGCAAGGTTCTGAAGCTTGGAAGTGCCCATAACCCTAGTACTTATAAGTTAAATGATGTAGAATTTAGCCATACAGATTGCGAAAAGGACTTGGGGGTTATGGTGAGCAGCAACCTTAAACGAAGACAGCAATGCCTAAGTGTACGTAATAAAGCAAATAGATTACTGGGATTTATATCAAGAAGTGTAAGCAACAGAAGTCCAGAGGTCATACTGCAGCTTTATACATCATTAGTAAGGCCTCACCTAGATTATGCAGCTCAATTCTGGTCTCCGTATTACAAAATGGACATAAATTCGTTAGAAAACATTCAGCGTAGGATGACTAAATTAATACATGGCATTAGAAATCTTCCTTATGAAGAAAGATTGAAGACTCTTAAGTTACATTCACTTGTTAGACGAAGAATGAGGGGAGACCTGATCGAAGTGTATAAGTGGAAGATAGGTATTAATAAAGGGGATATTAATAAGGTCTTTAGGATGTCTCTCCAAGAGAGAACCCGCAGTAATGGATTTAAATTAGATAAGTTTAGATTTAGAAAGGACATAGGAAAGTATTGGTTTGGAAATAGGGTAGTTGATGAGTGGAACAGTCTACCTAGTTGGGTTATTGAGGCTGGGACTTTGGGTAGTTTCAAATCTAGGTTGGATAAGTACATGAGTGGGAGGGGTTGGATTTGAGTGGGACTTTCACATCAGAGCTTATTTCTTAGGTGGCATTGAAAATTGGGTTGGGCAAATGTTTTGTTAGTGGGATGAATTGTAAAGGACTTGCCTAGTATGGGCCAGCAGGCCTCCTGCAGTGTTCCTCCTTTCTTATGTTCTTATGTTCTTAAATTCCAGCCACAAAATAGAGCGAGAAACTAACGTCAAAGACCTGGGAGTGATCATGTCGGAGAATCTCACCTTCAAGGACCATAACATTGTATCAATCGCATCTGCTAGAAAAATGACAGGATGGATAATGAGAACCTTCAAAACTAGGGCTGCCAAGCCCATGATGGCACTCTTCAGGTCGCTTGTTCTATCTAGGCTGGAATATTGCTGCTCACTAACAGCACCTTTCAAGGCAGGTGAAATTGCTGACCTAGAAAATGTACAGAGAACCTTCACGGCACGCATAACGGAGTGCTTGAAGTTCCTGGAACGCAGGTGGGAGAGATACATGATTATATACACCTGGAAAATCCTAGAGGGCCTAGTACCAAACTTGCACACGAAAATTACTAACTACGAAAGCAAAAGACTAGGCAGACAATGCAACATCCCCTCAATGAAAAGCAGGGGTTACCTGGAGGTTACCTGGAGGTTATTCCGGGGATCAACGCCCCCGCGGCCCGGTCCATGACCAGGCCTCCCGATGGATCACGGCCTGATCAACTAGGCTGTTACTGCTGGCCGCACGCAGTCCAACGTACGAGCCACAGCCCGGCTGATCCGGCACTGACTTTAGGTATCTGTCCAGCTCTCTCTTGAAGGCAGCCAGGGGTTTATTGGCAATTCCCCTAATGCTTGATGGGAGGCTGTTGAACAGTCTTGGGCCCCGGACACTTATGGTGTTTTCCCTTAGTGTACCAATGGCGCCCCTACTTTTTATTGGGGGCATTTTGCATCGCCTGTCCAGTCTTTTACTTTCGTAGGGAGTGATTTCTGTGTGCAGATTTGGGACCATTCCTTCCAAGATTTTCCAAGTGTAGATTATGATACATCTCTCCCTCCTGCGTTCCAACGAGTACAAGCCAAGTGCTTCCAAGCATTCCCAGTAGTTAAGGTGCATGACAAAACTTATGCGTGCAGTAAAGGATCTCTGTACACTCTCTAGATCTAGCACGTTAAGAGACAACACAATAAGCGTCAGGGGCCCAAGACTGTTCCACTGCCTCCCAGCATACATAAGGGAGATTACCAATAGATCCCTGGCTGTCTTCAAGGAGGCACTGGACAAGCACCTAAAGTCGGTACCTGACCAGCTGGGCTGTGGTTTGTACGTTGGATTGCGTGCAGCCAGCAGTAACAGCCTGGTTGATCAGGCCCTGATCCACCATGAGGCCTGGTCACAGACCGGGCCGCGGGGGTGTTGACCCCCGGAATTCTCTCCAGGTAAACTCCAGGCAAACATTGCGTCCATGTGAGTAATCGTTCACACACACACACACACACACACACATATACAGGAGCTGTGGACTCGACCCCTGCAACCGCAACTAGGTAAGTACACACATACACTCACACAGGAGCTGTGAACTCGACCCCTGCAACCGCAACTAGGTAAGTACACACACACACTCACACAGGAGCTGTGGACTCGACCCCTGCAACCACAACTAGGTGAGTACACACACACACACAGGAGCTGTGGACTCGATCCCTGCAACCGCAACTAGGTAAGTACACACACACGCTCACACAGGAGCTGTGGACTCGACCCCTGCAACCACAACTAGGTGAGTACACACACACACTCACACAGGAGCTGTGGACTCGACCCCTGCAACCGCAACTAGGTAAGTACACACACACACTCACACAGGAGCTGTGGACTCGACCCCTGCAACCACAACTAGGTGAGTACACACACTCACACACACACACACACACACACACAGAATGACCAAGGAAGAGAAATCCTGCTTCACAAACCTAATGAAGTTCTACGACATGGTAACAGAAATAGGAAAGGAGGGAGAAAGGAATGGCCCGTGGCCTGGTGGCAAAAAACTTTCTTCACATGGCGAGGTGTCCGGGTTCGATTCCCGGCGAGAGTTGAAACATTGGGCGTGTTTTCTTACACCAGTTGTCTATGTTCACCCATCAGTAAAATAGGTGTTACTTGACTGGTGCAGGTGGTGTCTCGGGACAAAATTGACCTAATTTGCTTGAAATGCTCTGCAGAACAAGTGGCTTTCTGTATAGTAGTACGTTATTGATGTCAGCTATGCCTGTACACATTGTAGAAATAAAGATATTATTACAGTGTAACTTTGGTTGTCGAACGGACTAGTTATCGAACAAAACGGTTTTCAAACTGATTTGTTCAATTTGATTTTCGTACTAGGTCTTCATTGTCGACCGACAACGTGATCACTTGACAGAGTCCACAGCGTGGGTCTCAGTCAATATAGCAACTAACACGCGTGCTGTAAACATCTCTTGAGCTCTTGCTGTGCACCTTTCGAAGGTAATGAAACCAAAAGTACGAAATTTGATGGAAAACTTACAGAATTACACTACACCGAAGTTAGCGGTCTCGGTGATATTTATACATCGGCAAAACAAGACAAGACAAGAAAGCTTAGGTAAGACTCTTGTGGGGTAAGCGGGGAACTGGGGGTAGGAGAAGAGTAGATTGGGGCGAGCTGGAGAAGCAGGAAGGGTAGTCTGAGGACGAGAATGCATCGTTCTTAGTTGGTGGAAGTCTTGATTCTTGGGTAGCTTGCAGCAGGCTTGGTCACGGGAGGAGAGGCAGATGGGGACAACAGACACAGTTCAGTTGTAGATGTTATTTAGCGTGGGGCATTTTGAGGAATAGCCGTTCTCAGATTTCTTGAAACTGGTTCTGGAGAGGTGGTACAGTTTTGTTTTATTACCAAAAGTAAACGGAGTGGTTTGATGAACTCCAGAACTTAGGTAAGAGTGAAATGGTGTGGAGTCTCACATGCAAATTCAACAGACCCAGCACAGACCCTTTTCCACAGTTCTGTGCAGGTCACGGTGTCCTCATTCGAAGGAGATGCAATCAGGTTGTCCCAAGTAGGCGAGCTGGTGCATGAGTCAACATCTTCCTCCTTTTCCTCAGAAGAGGATACAGAAGGCGAGTCTTCGATGGTGCTGGCTGATTGGTCCATTGCAGTAGTGGTAGAAGAAGTCGATGGTGGCCTCTCATTGGTGGGATTTGGAGGAGTCTCGTCACATGAAGGTGGTGATGGTAGAGGAGTTGTTTGAGAGGAGCTTACTGGTGTGGAAACATTGGCATTATTTGAGGTGGTCGTGAGTACGGCTGAAGAAGGTGGGGAAGCAGGGAAAGTAAACTCTGGCATGTTTTTCAACATGCTGAGCTCATTATTGGTGGTGTTGAAGGTTCCAGGGAGAGACATATTCTGCATTTGGGCATACACCATGCACTAGTATGGTGGAGGGTTGAGTAGCCTGTAGAAGTTTAGTGGTATCAGCCTGTAATTTGGTGACAGCAACCTAAGTGGGAGATCTGGAAAAGGAGTTCTGTGATGTTTCTGTGATTTTTTTTTTTGTTTTTTTTTTGGGGAATATTTCACGCCTTATAGGTATTTTGTAGCAAGAGTAAGGTGGTTGCTCTTGTCATTGTCCTCACAACTTCCTATCCTTAATGGGGCAGTTCAGTGTTGTGCATATAAAAATAGCAGTTCCAGCAGTGTAGGATATGATGGTACTTTTCAGTTTCAATATAGCTGGGGCTTATGAAGTAATAATAGATGGCTTGACCCTCAGCCACAATATGGGCAGCCATGGTCACATCAGTAAAAGGGATTTTTAACTTGGCTGAAGCAGTAAGGATTTTGGTAACACGCTCAACTGTAGCCCAGGAGTTTTGGTCTTCAGTGGAGGTCTTGAGGTCATCAGTGGGTTGTGAAGTAAGAAGTTTGTCCAGTTTCCTAAGGAAAACAGTCTTCTTGGCCTTTAAAGACGGAAAGGACATGACGGTAAAGCCTCGGTCAGTAAGAATGGTGGTGGTGGCAGCGATGAGTAGCTTTTCAGCTTCAACATCATCGTTGCACACGACAATGAAAGCGTCCTGGAGCGTCAGTATAGTGTTAAACTTCACTTGCGAACCGCCCCTAACAACAGCTGCAAGTGCAGGTTTTGAAGAGTCACTCATTTCCATTGTATGGCTTAATCTTAACGTGAATGTTGCCATTAGCTCTCCTCTGACCGGTAAGAGGCAGTTAAATTTCCATTTACTGTACAGTAATTCAGTTAAATTTTCATTTACTTTACAGTATTTCAGTTAATCGCTAGCGCACTGGGCTCACACACTGAGGTCCGGGGTTCGAATTTCCTCCGGTACGGCTGGAAAAACATTAGGGACGTGTTTCCATAAGACACCTGCTGTTCCTGTCCCTGTTCACTCATGAGTTTAAAATGGGTACCTGGGTGTCAGTCGACTGGTGTGGGTCGCATCCCGACAAATCTAACCTGATTTGACCAAAATGCTCAGCATAACAAGAGGCTTTCTATACGTATAGTAGTATGTCATTGATGTCAGCTAGGACTGCATATCTTGTACATGTACTAGTAGTAAATAAAGGTATTATTATTATTATAATTATTATTATTATTATTATTATTATTATTATTATTATTATTATTATTATTATTATTATTAATTATTATTATTATTGTTATTATTATTATTATTATTATTATTATTAATTATTAATTATTATTATTATTATTATTATTATTATTATTATTATTATTATTATTATTATTACTATTATTATTATTATTATTATTATTCTTATTATTATTATTACTGTTATTTAGTATTCATTTTTACAGTTTCTGTGTGCTGTATAATTTTATAAATTGTTATGTAGTTAGTACATTATTATTAATAAGTTATTATACAGTCATTTTTGATCTTGAACGGATTAATTGTAATCACACTATTCTTTATGGGGGAATTGGTTTAGTTGTCGACCATTTTGGTTGTCGAACTGACATCTGGAAGGAGTTAAGTTCGACAACCGAGGTTTCTCTGTACTGTTATTATTATTATTAATGGGCTGTACAGGCTGCAAGCCTGGTCTAACAAATGGCTCCTGGAGGTTAACCCCAGCAAGTGCAGCCATAAATCTTGAGGAAGGTCAAAGGATGACCGCAGATTGACTGCAAAACTCACTCAAGGAAATGGATCTTGGGGTGAGCATCCCACCAAGCATCCCTCCTGACTCACATCAACTAAATAACTGCTTGGCAAACCTAAGAATAGCGTTTCAACTTCTAAGTAAGGAGCCATTCACAACATACTACACAGTGTAAGTCATGCCCATATTATAGTATGCAGCACCAGTATGGAACTCACACATCAAGAAATTGGACAAAGTGCAAAAGTTTTGCCAGAAGAAGAGAGGTTAATGAAACTCTACCTGACGACACTGGAGGGCAGGCAGGAGAGGAAGAACATGACAAAGACGTATAAAATACTGAGAGGAATTGACAAGGTGGACAGGACCAAGGTGGAACACAGGAACAATAGGAAACAACTGGAAGTTAAAAACTTATATGAGCCATAGAGATTTTTAAGAAGTATTCCTTCAGTTTTAGAGTTGACAGGAAGAGGAACAACATGGAGAGTGAAGTAATAGAGGCAGGATCCATTCATAGCTTTCAGAAGAAGTGCGATAAAGCTTAAGAGCCAGGAGAGAAGAGGCAGTGCCAGGAACTGTAATTTGATCCTTGCAACTACTTATTGTGAGTACATAGAGGTAAACACGCACACACACACACACACACTCACACACACACACACACACACACACACACGCACACACACACACACACACACATGCACACACACACAGTTCCCCACAAGAGATTAGTGCAGAAGCTGGAGGATCAGGCGCATGTAAAAGGGAGGGCACTGCAATGGATCAGGGAATACCTGACAGGGAGACAGCAACGAGTCATGGTACGTGAAGAGGTATCACAGTAGGCGCCTGTGACGAGCGGGGTCCCACAGGGGTCAGTTTTAGGACCAGTGCTATTTTTGATATATGTGAACGACATGAAGGAAGGAATAGACTCTGAAGTGTCCCTGTTCGCAGATGATGTGAAGTTGATGAGAAGAATTAAATCGGATGAGGATGAGGCAGGACTGCAAAGAGACCTGGACAGGCTGGACATGTGGTCCAGTAACTGGCTTCTCGAATTCAATCCAGCCAAATGCAAAGTCATGAAGATTGGAGAGGGGCAAAGAAGACCGCAGACAGAGCATAGGCTAGGTGGACAAAAACTACAGACCTCACTCATGGAGAAAGACCTTGGGGTGACCATAACACCGAGCACATCACCGGAGGCACACATCAACCAAATAACTGCTGCAGCATACGGGCGCCTGGCAAACCTGAGAATAGCGTTCCGATACCTTAATAAGGAATCGTTCAAGACACTGTACACTGTGAGCATTAAAATGGTATAAAATACCGACAGGTTGTTAGGTAAGACACATATGCAACAGTTAGGTATCTTTATTTCGAAACGTTTCGCCTACACAGTAGGCTTCTTCAGTCTGTACTCGACTGAAGAAGCCTACTGTGTAGGCGAAACGTTTCGAAATAAAGATACCTAACTGTTGCATATGTGTCTTACCTAACTGTACACTGTGTATGTTAAGCCCATACTGGAATATGCAGCACCAGTCTGGAACCCACACCTGGTCAAGCACGTCAAGAAGTTAGAGAAAATACAAAGGTTTGCAACAAGGCTAGTCCCAGAGCTCAGGGAAATGTCGTACGAGGAAAGGTTGAGGGAAATCGGACTGACGACATTGGAGGACAGAAGGGTCAGGGGAGACATGATAACGACATACAAGATACTGCGGGGAATAGACATGGTGGACAGAGATAGGATGTTCCAGAGAGGGGACACAGGGACAAGGGGTCACAACTGGAAGCTGAAGACTCAGACGAGTCACAGGGACGTTAGGAAGTATTTCTTCAGTCACAGAGTTGTCAGGAAGTGGAATAGCCTAGCAAGTGAAGTAGTGGAGGCAGGAACCATACATAGTTTTAAGAAGAGGTATGATACAGCTCAGGAAGCAGAGAGAGAAAGGACCTAGTAGCGATCAGTGAAGAGGCGGGGCCAGGAGCTGAGTCTCGACCCCTGCAACCACAATTAGGTGAATTAGGTGAGTACACACACCCACACACACACACACACACACACACACACACACACACACACACACACACACACACACACACACACACACACACACACACACACACACACACACACACACACACACACACACACACACACACACACACACACACACACACATACACATACACATATATATACATACACGCGCCCGCGCGCGCATTCTCACACAGGCACACAGAGTAGGGATCCTCCCCTGCCATCCTCCCTCCATGCCATTGTCCCTCCCTGCAATCGTTCCTCCCTGCTATCATCCCTCCCTGCCATCCTCCATCCCTAACATTCTCCCTCCCTTCCATCTTCTCACGGTCTCATAATCCTTCCCTCCCATCCTCCCACCCTTTCATCCTCCCTCCCTCCCTGCCATCTTCCCTCCTTCCCTCCCTGCCATCTTCCCTCCTTCCCTCCCTGCCATCTTCCCTCCTTCCCTCCCTGCCATCTTCCCTCCTTTCCTCCCTGCCATCTTCCCTCGCTGCCATCATTCCTCCCTGCTATCCTCCCTTCCTGCCATTCTCCATCCCTGCCATCCTCCCCCCCTGAAATCCTCCCACTCTGTCATCCTCCCTCTCTCCCTGCCATGCTCCCTCCCTGCCATCCTTAAACCCTGTCATAAGCCCTCCATCCTTGTTATCCTCCCTCCCTGCCATCGTCACGCCCTGCCATCGTCCATCCCTGCTATCCTCCTTCAATGCCTTCCTCCCTGCCTGCCATCCGTCTCCCTGCCATCCTCCCTCCCTGCCAGTCTCCTCTCCCTGCCATCCTTCCTTCCATGCCATCCTCCGTGCTATTCTCCCTCCCTGCAGTCCTCCCTCCCTGTCATCCTCCCTCCCTGCCATCCCCTCTCCCCACAATCCTCCTTCCCTGCCATCCTCCTCTCCCTGCCATCCTCCCTCTCTGCCATCCCCTCTCCCTTCCATCCTCCCTGCTATCCTCCCTCCCTGCAATCCTCAATCCCTACCATTCTCCATCCCTGACATCCTCCGTCCTTGCCATTCTCCTCCCTGTCATCCTCCCACCCTGTGATCCTCCCTCCATCCCTGCCACCCTCCCTCCCTGCTATCCTGCCTCCCTGCAATCCTCCCTCCCTGCCATCCTTCCACCCTGCCATTCTCCCTCTCTGCCATTCTCCCTCCCACCCTGTCATCCTCCCTCCTTGCCTGTGCCTGTCATTCTCTCTCCCTGCCATCCTCCTACCCTGCCGTCCTCCCACCTTGCCATCCTCTCTCCCTGCCATCCTCTCACCCTGCCGTCCTCTCACCCTGCCGTCCTCCGCCCCTGCCATCCTCCCTGCCATCTTCCTGCCGTGCCATTCTCCTGCCCTAACATCCTGCGTCCCTGCCATCCTCTCTCCCTTCCATCCTCCCTCTCTTCCATCCTCCTGCCCTACCATTCTCCCTCCTTTCCATTCTCCGTCCCTACTATCCTCCACCCTGCCGTCCTCCCTCCCTGCCATCGTCCTTCCCTACCATCCTTGCGCCCTGCCATCTTCCCGCCCTGTTTTCCTCACTCCCTTCTGTCCTCCTTCCCTGTTGTCCTCCCACCCTTCTGTCCTCCTTCCCTGTTGTCCTCCCACCCTTCTGTCCTCCTTCCCTGTTGTCCACCCACCCAGCTGTCCTCTCGCTCTGCTGTCCGCCAGCATGTCCAACCTCCGTTCTGTCCACCAAACCGCCCGGCTGTCCATCTGAGTTACATCCGGCCGGGAAAACTCTGTTCCTTGAAGAAAGATGCGGAAACTATCACTTCACTCCAAAATCTCTGCAGAAATGGACCCAAATATTTTTTAAGAATATATCGTGATTAGGCTATACGTATATATATATATATATATATATATATATATATATATATATATATATATATATATATATATATATATATATATATATATATATATATATATATATATATATATATATATATATATATATATATATATATATATATATATATATATATATATATATATATATATATATATATATATATATATATATATATATATATATATATATGCAGATAATCAGATAATAGTTAGATAGGAGCATATAGCCAGACGATGAATAACATGGATAAACTGGGAAATAATTAACTCATGAGGATCATAACAATACCTAGAGAATGGACTGGTATTAAATCCAGTACTATGGAGCGTGTTTCACTAAGACTCAGGCACGATCTAACTGGGCTTCAAATATCCAAACTTTGCCTATGTTTCTGAGCCAACTTAAGTTACAGACGTACCACTTTCGCGGTAACAAGTGTTCAGCCAGGTACCTCAGTAACCCTGTATCCAGTGAAGACTCAGGTTCCCTGCGCGGCTCTGGTGCACGTTCTGTAATAAGCTGGTTAACCTACACCAGCAATGTTTCAGTCTCCAGAACGAATAGTCTGGACACTACCAACTACTAATGTATACTCAACTGACCTATGTTAATACCACTCATGTAGTACAAGATCCATGTAGGACTGAAAATTTCCAAGGACCTCAAATTAATTCTTTCTGTAGTCGGCGGACAACCTGGTCATAAACACACAACGAACACAGCTGATATCATAGTAATGCAACTCCTAAAAATACTACGAGAGTAAAATTTCTTGAAGGGTCTTTATCGAGTTATCAACTTCAGGGATACTACTACGTATTCTACCTTACTTCACTCTTTGGTATTACAGGTAATAGACGTCCCTAATACTGGGCCTAGCATTTTATTGGAGCCATTTGGCGGGCTATATCTAGTGTCCCAGTGTACAGCCTCTCTTCTGGTTACACAGGCAGATTATTTTCACGTTCCTAATGCACAGTCGTTTGGGATTGAAATGTTGATGTTCGATGATGGTCGTAGGGAATCATTAGTCCACAGAAAATAAAGGTGGTGAAGCGAACAAAACTGATGATACTAGTCAGGAGGGCGAGCTAGTCAGGAGGGTGAGCTAGTCAGGAGGGTGAGCTAGTCAGGAGGGTGAGCTAGTCAGGAGGCTGAGCTAGTCAGGAGGGTGAGCTAGTCAGGAGGGTGAGCTAGCCAGGAGGCTGAGCTAGTCAGGAGGGTGAGCTAGTCAGGAGGGTGAGCTAGTCAGGAGGGTGAGCTAGTCAGGAGGCTGAGCTAGTCAGGAGAGTGAGCTAGTCAGGAGGGTGAGCTAGTCAGGAGGATGAGCTAGTCAGGAGAGTGAGCTAATCAGGAGGGTGAGTTAGTCAGGTGGGTGAGCTAGTCAGGAGGCTGAGCTAGTCAGGAGAGTGGGCTAGTCAGGAGGGTGATCTAGTCAGGAGGATGAGCTAGTCAGGAGAGTGGGCTAGTCAGGAGGGTGGGCTAGTCAGGAGGGTGAGCAAGTCAGGAGGATGAGCTAGTCAGGAGAGTAAGCTAGTCAGTAGGGTGAGCTAGTCAGGAGGATGAGCTAGTCAGGAGGATTAGCTAGTCAGGAGGGTGAGCTAGTCAGGAGGGTGAGCTAGTCAGGAGAGTGAGTTAGTCAGGAGGATTAGCTAGTCAGGAGAGTGAGCTAGTCAGGTGGGTGAGCTAGTCAGGAGGATGAGCTAGTCAGGAGAGTGAGCTAATCAGGAGGGTGAGTTAGTCAGGTGGGTGAGCTAGTCAGGAGAGTGAGCTAATCAGTAGGGCGAGCTAGTCAGGAGGGTGAGCTAGTCAGTAGAGTGAGCTAGTCAGGAGGGCGAGCTAGTCAGGAGGGTGAGCTAGTCAGAAGAGTGAGCTAGTCAGGAGGATTAGCTAGTCAGGAGAGTGAGCTAGTCAGGAGAGTGAGCTAGTCAGGAGAGTGAGCTAGTCAGGAGGGTGATCTAGTCAGGAGGATGAGCTAGTCAGGAGAGTGGGCTAGTCAGGAGGGTGGGCTAGTCAGGAGGGTGAGCAAGTCAGGAGGATGAGCTAGTCAGGAGAGTAAGCTAGTCAGTAGGGTGAGCTAGTCAGGAGGATGAGCTAGTCAGGAGAGTGAGCTAGTCAGGAGGGTGAGCTAGTCAGGAGGGTGAGCTAGTCAGGAGAGTGAGTTAGTCAGGAGGATTAGCTAGTCAGGAGAGTGAGCTAGTCAGGTGGGTGAGCTAGTCAGGAGGATGAGCTAGTCAGGAGGGTGAGCTAGCCATGAGGATGAGCTAGTCATGAAAATGAGCTAGTCAGGAGGGTGAGCTAGTCAGGAGGATGAGCTAGTCAGGAGAGTGAGCTAGTTAGGAGGGTGAGCTAGTCAGGAGAGTGAGCTAGTCAGGAGGATTAGCTAGTCAGGAGAGTGAGCTAGTCAGGTGGGTGAGCTAGTCAGGAGGGTGAGCTAGGACTCGACTGCCACTTGAGGATATGTGCTGCTTCGCCACTCTCATAATGAGTCAAACCTGGAGATCCAATCAATTAAACAGACAGGTAGTGTTTTTCAGTGCCTTGGGACCTGTTTTAGACATAAATACAGAGCAATAACAGGATAATATATTCAGTATAGCTAGTGCTAATACTGAATATATTATCCTGTTATTGCTAGAGTCATTAAATAAGAATACGATTTATAATTCAGCTCGCTTTGCCATCTTTATTTTAATAGAATAATAAAAATACCAAGCAGCTGCTTGGTATCTTTATTATACCCCCTATGGGGTACCTGAAGAAGTTGCCCGATTTTTTTTCTTCTAGCATTTATATCGAACCTCGAGAACGCTTCATCCATTCGGTTTGAAACTTTCAATACTTGTGTAAGGTAACTAGAATCAAATTCTTGGAGCAAATTTGTTGAATGCTTTCCCAGCATCCTGGGATGGTTCGGATAATTTTTTAAACTCTCAGTGGCGTAGCTTTGAATGTTGAGAAAAAGTGGTAAATAACATAGCCACGACGGAGAGTAAAATTCAAAGTTTTTGCCATTTTATGTGAAAAATAGCATGAAATTTTCATTCAGGTTAAATCTCGTTAAATAATTTTCAGTTTACATCATCTGAAATGCTTCATTATTCAATGTCCAGTGCATATTAGGGCCAGGATCGTACCTATTAATTTTTCAGCCACACAAAAGAGCGAAAAAGTAATGTGAAGGACCTGGGAGTGATTATGTCGGAGAATCTCATTCTTCAGGATCACAACAATGCATCTACCACATCTGCTAGGAAAATGATTGGATGGATAATGAGAACCTTCAAAACTGTAGATGGCAAGCCTATGATTCTCTTCAAATCGATTGTTCTCTCTAGGATGGAATATTGCTGTACATTTACGGCCCCTTGCAAGAGAAGCGAAATTGCAGACTTGGAGCATACACAGAGAACTTTCTCTGCACGTATAAGTACAATAAAGCACCTAAATTACTGGGAAGGGTTGAAACTCCTTAATTAACCTGTACTCCTTAGGAGGGAGAGGGATTATATTTTTTTTTTTTTTTGTTTTCAACCGATTTATTTTATTTTTGGTGTACTTTTAGAGGTGCATATATAGTTTAATGTGACAAAGTTTCAGTATGATTGGCCAACAAACAACATAGAAAAAAAATATTAACATAATTTTGATATATGGCAGCATCCCCTGACAAATTGGCACTACGAGTGGCACTTCCGACATTCCCAACTGTTAGAATACAACTAGCACGAATCTTTTACGTTGCCATTTCATCTAATATATCTTATTATCATGGTAAAAAAAAATACATTTGACAGAATATTTGGCATTCACCAAAATATCTGCCTTTTACCCCCCACAAAATCAAAAATATTTGAGATATTCCAAAAAATCCAACATTAAAAATTAAAACACACTTTGTTTTATATTGTCTGTGAAAATCATTTCAATACAATCATTAATAATGGTTCAGGTCCGCGAAATAAGTGAATAAGTTACTTCCGAGACATAGGCCTAGAACGCCGGTAGGCCTACCGTCAAAAAAAAAAATTTTCTTTTTTCGCGAAAATCGCGTTTGTTTCGGTGTATTTCTTAGTAAACTGATGTTCTAGTGCAGTTATCCTCTTCAAAACATCGTTTTCTCTCACTCACAGACCAAACAATACAACATGGAGACGAGGAGTAACTTTTTTATATCGAAATATTGCTGGTCGACTCTCGCTATATTATGGCCTATTTTATTCAGTCTAGAGTATATAACATGTTTGTTTGTTATTTACAGTGATTATTATATCATATTAGATCAATTCTGATAGATAAATAAGCCGTATAGTTAATATATAAGCTGATATAAGCGTAATAATGAAATGATTTCACCTGGCACTCTCTGGAGAGGGATCACTGCCGAGTGTACCCAGGTGCTTCCCGATAGGCTAGACGTCTATTGATAAGCTCCACCTACTCTTATATGATGCCAAATAATCAATTATTATATTAGAAAGAATAATGCAAAGAAAAAGCGATAAAAAACAAGGAAAAAATTCCAAAAAATACATAGGTTGAGAACAGACGCGCTACCTACATCGCCGCCACCATACCTGATATAAATGACTATAATTTCTTGTAGAAACGTTGTAGAACATTGATTCTTGTACCATTGTGTTGCCAAAGAGTTAAGCTATTTTTCTATATGAATAACTCATTTTCATAAATTTTCGAATTTTTCTTGAGAGCGCTGAAAAAAATCCCTCACTTCCCCCCTTAGAACGCAGGCGAGAAACATACATGATAATATACACTTTGAAAATCCTAGAGGGACTAGTACCAAACCTGCACACGGAAATCACTCTAGGAAACCAAAAGATTCGGCAGGTTATGCAGCATCTTCACAGTGAAAAACAGGGGTACCACGAGTACACTAAGAGACACCACAATAAGTGTCAGTGGCCCAAGACTGTTCAACTGCCTCCCAGCATAGACCCCTGGGTGTTTTGAAGGAGCTGGATAGGCACCTAAAGCCAGTACCTGATCAGCCGGACTGTGGTTTGTACGTCGGTTTTGCACGCGGCCAACAATAACCGCCTGGTTGATCAGGCCCTGAGCCACCACGAGGCCTGGTCATGGACCGGGCCTCGAGGAAGCTGACACACGGAACACCCTCCAGGTGTACTCCAGGTATATTAATTTAAGGCCTAATTACGGCAACTGTCTCTGACTCTACCAAAGGGTAATCCAACTGAGTTTTGTTAAATGTCGCCTAGATCATCGTCACCAACTTCGACATCCTAAATGGTGATAAGTAATTATAGTCCCATTTCTAGAGCAACATAAGAACATGTACCGAACAAATTATGCATAGTTTGTTTCACTCCCAGACCAAGCACATATGTATCTGTCCAAAATGCATTTATCTGGATCCTAGTGAAATCTGTCCGAGTGAAAATTCATGATAGACTCCACTTTCCCCTGCCTACACAAGATTTACTTAACGCCTTTGATTTGGGTCTAATTAAAGCTATATTTTGTTTATAGACTTCATGTACAGTATATGCTGCCTTTTGTCATGGCTGTGTGATCTCCCTTTAGTGAAGTCACAGTCAGCCTATACTCGTATGTGAAACATCTGGTAGAAGATACCGAAAATTCACATCTCACAATCTGTGACGTGGTTAAGATAATTTGGAGATATTCTAGTCATCGCTCGTCCCTCCCTCACCCTCCCCAAGCGTCAACACCCAGAAGAAAGTCAACATCAAATCGGTAGAACTTTCTATCACGTTTACTACTGACTAGAAAAATCACGGAGGGACTCCTTTCCAGTACGTGTTAATCCTACAAGATGGCGAGTCAGCCAGACTCCGTGTCGAAGTGGTAGGGTTTGCCTTGACTTTTGGTTTTCTACTACTTGCAGCACCTGTTTGGGAGTTAGTGTGTGAAGGGCATATATTCTACTGGCGGGTGCCTGAGCAACCGCCAGTTGAATATACGTGGTTGATGTTTTCCCTTCAGACTCCGTGGCTTACCTTGCCTGCCCAGTCGCCAGAGCCTATTTATTTCGTGTTTTTTTTCCGTCTTCTGCTCCCCTCTGCTACATGTGTCGGTCCTTGTATTTCAGCTTTTTCTTTCCTTTTTCTAGTTCATTTTTTTATTTCATCCAATTTTTATATTTTTTTAGCAGTTTTCCTTTCCGTTTATTTCAGCCTTTGGTTTCTGTGGCTTGTCTGAGATTTGGTTCCGCTTTCCTAGGTTTGATCTGTGACATATTAGGTGCTCTTGTCCTGTGGTAATGCTTGTTCCGTCTATTCATTTATGAATGGGATGCAAGCAAGTGTTTTATAGCCGCTGGTATGGTCAGCCTGGGTGGTCAGTCTGCCGTTAAGGTAGGGTGACCAGAATGCATGCAATATTGGGATGGTGCTGGTGTTTTGAGCTGCGTAAGTGAATGGAATGACTGATCAAGATTTATGGTTGCGACGGCCAGTATGAGGGAGGGTTTGGGTTGTGGCATAGTAGTATGGTTGAGAACGTATGGTTGAGAACGCATGCCTGGAAGAGTTCGGGTTGCTGGTATAAGGGGTATGTGGATAGGAATCATTGATATTCTGAATGCTGGAATGCGAATATGGAATGGCTGGGATAACAGTATTCTTGGGATGACATGAGGGATATGGCAAAATATCAGAAAGTGGTGAGAGTAGCTCTGATAAGAGAGATGTGGATGGAGTTCCTGGTGCTGGATGGATGTCTGTATGGTTGGGATGGTTGGTTGAAGTGGCTGGTATATGAGACGTTGGTCACGGGTATGTATACATACATGCATAAAATTATATAGGCACACGTATACATTCAAGTATATACATACACTTAAATGTTGTTTGTCAGTGGTATTAAAACTTAAATATATCCTTATGTCCTCACGTGCATTTATGTTGATATATACATGCACATAGGCATAGGTTTAAACCCGCATTTATTCACACACACACACACACACACACACACACACACACAAGAGTGGGAGAGAAAATTAGGAGAGCTTTCTGAAAAAATGGAGAAAGAGCTCTCTGTGAAATTGGAAAGGAGGTTGGAGAAGGAGACAAAGAATTGGGAGGCACAAGTCGAAACTGCAGTAGCCAAGATAAGGGTCCTAGAAGTTGAGATAAATAGGCTGAAGCGAGTTACAGGGGCAGTGACCAGAGAGGACACAGCATATGAAGCTGCGAGGCCGAACAGGAAGGAAGGAATTATGAATTATGCTAAGGTCACATCAATCTGCCAAGGAGGACCAAGGAGTGAAAGGGAAGATCAGCTGGTTGCAGATGGAGAGGGTGATAGGTCGAATGCTGAGGCACAACAAGGCTATCAAGAGCCACTGGAAAAAATCAAGGGAGAAACTGACCACATACAGGCAGGATCCAGAGTCACAGAGGGTAAGGCAATGGGAGGAAGAAAGGGCAAAATCAGTGTTTATCCATGGGCTTCAGGAGAGAGAGGAAAGGACACACACTGAAAGGCAGCAGGAAGAAAGAAAGGAGATTGAGAAAATCATCATGGAAATAGGTGAAGAGATGGACGAGATTGTAAATTTTCAGAGAATAGGGGGGTACTCGAAGGGGAGAAACCGACCAATCAAGCTGATTCTCAGGACGGAAACAGTGCGGAACAGGATCCTCCAAGAGAAACCACGATTGAAATACTCGGAAGAGTACAAGAGGGTGTTCCTAGACAGAGACAGAACAAAATCAGAACGACAGCAGCTGAGGGAGAGGACAAAAAAGCGAAAGGAGCTAGGAAAAGAGACAAGGAGGGAACCAGCAGAGGTCAGTCAGAGCAGGACAGAACAGCAAGGGCAAGCACACACACAACTACTCTCAGAACCATACAACCTATTACACCATCCCAACACACACTACAACCCATACCCACAGCCTCCACCCAACACCGAGCTATAGAATCCCACAGTATGCCACCAGGTCTCCCACCCTCACAGGCCCCCCAAACCACAGTGTTGGAAAGGAAACTGAAGGTATGGTACACAAACGCTGATGGAATAACAAATAAGTGGGAGGAGTGGCATGAAAGAGTCAAAGAAGCATCACCGGACATCATAGCTCTCACAGAAACCAAGCTTACAGGTATGATAACAGATGCCATCTTTCCAACGGGATACCAAATCCTGAGGAAAGACAGAGGGAACAGGGGGGGTGGAGGAGTGGCGTTGCTGATCAAAAATCGCTGGAATTTTGATGAGCTGAAGAGAGGAGATAGCGGAGAAGAAAGTGATTACATAGTGGGAACACTTCACTCTGGAGGTCCCAAGGTGGTAATAGCAGTGATGTATAACCCACCACAGAACAGCAGGAGGCCAAGGCAAGAGTATGACGAGAGCAATAGAGCAATGGTTGACACACTGGCTAGAGTGGCCAGAAGAGCTCATGCATGCAGGGCAAAGCTCCTGATCATGGGTGACTTTAACCACAAGGAGATCGATTGGGAGAACTTGGACCCACATGGGGGCCAAGATACATGGAGGGCTAAGATGATGGAGGTGGTACTGGAGAACTTCATGTACCAACACGTAAGGGACACTACAAGAGAGAGAGGAGAGGATGAACCAGCAAGGCTGGACCTAGTATTCACCTTCAGCAGTGCAGATATCGAGGACATCACATATGAAAGACCCCTTGGGGCCAGTGACCATGTGGTTTTAAGCTTCGAATACACAGTAGAGCTACAAGTGGAGGGAGAAGCAGGAAGGCCAGGACGAATGAAGCCAAACTACAAGAAAGGGGACTACACAGGAATGAGGAACTACCTGAACGGGGTTCAGTGGGACAGAGAACTGGCAGGGAAGCCAGTTAATGAGATGATGGAATATGTAGCAACAAAATGCAAGGAGGCTGAGGAGAGGTTTGTACCCAAGGGTAACAGGATTAATGAAAAAGCCAAGATGAGCCCATGGTTTACCCAAATGTGCAGGGAGGCAAAAACCAAGTGTGCTAGGGAATGGAAGAAATATAGAAGGCAAAGGACCCAGGAGAATAAGGAGAACAGTCGTAGAGCCAGAAACGAATATGCACAGATAAGAAGGGAGGCCCAAAGACAATATGAAAATGACATAGCAGCGAAAGCCAAATCTGACCCGAAACTGTTGTACAGCCACATCAGGAGGAAAACAACAGTCAAGGACCAGGTAATCAGGCTAAGGAAGGAAGGAGGAGAGACAACAAGAAATGACCGTGAAGTATGTGAAGAACTCAACAAGAGATTCAAAGAAGTGTTCACAGAGGAGACAGAAGGGACTCCAGAAAGACGGAGAGGTGGGGCACACCACCAAGTGCTGGACACAGTGCACACAACCGAGGAAGAAGTGAAGAGGCTTCTGAGTGAGCTAGATACCTCAAAGGCAATGGGGCCAGATAACATCTCCCCATGGGTATTGAGAGAGGGAGCAGAGGCGCTATGTGTACCCCTAACAACAATATTCAATACATCTATCGAAACAGGGAGATTGCCTGAGGCATGGAAGACAGCAAATGTAGTCCCAATCTTTAAAAAAGGAGACAGACATGAAGCATTAAACTACAGACCAGTGTCACTGACATGTATAGTATGCAAAATCATGGAGAAGATTATCAGGAGAAGAGTGGTGGAACACCTAGAAAGGAATGATCTCATCAACAGCAGCCAACATGGTTTCAGGGACGGGAAATCCTGTGTCACAAACCTACTGGAGTTCTATGACATGGTGACAGCAGTAAGACAAGAGAGAGAGGGGTGGGTGGATTGCATTTTCTTGGACTGCAAGAAGGCGTTTGACACAGTTCCACACAAGAGATTGGTGCAAAAACTGGAGGACCAAGCAGGGATAACAGGGAAGGCACTACAATGGATCAGGGAATACTTGTCAGGAAGACAGCAGCGAGTCATGGTACGTGGCGAGGTGTCAGAGTGGGCACCTGTGACCACCGGGGTCCCGCAGGGGTCAGTCCTAGGACCAGTGCTGTTTCTGGTATTTGTGAACGACATGACGGAAGGAATAGACTCTGAGGTGTCCCTGTTTGCAGATGACGTGAAATTGATGAGAAGAATACACTCGATCGAAGACCAGGGAGAACTACAAAGGGATCTGGACAGGCTGCAGACCTGGTCCAGCAATTGGCTCCTGGAGTTCAATCCCACCAAGTGCAAAGTCATGAAGATTGGGGAAGGGCAAAGAAGGCCGCAGACGGAGTACAGTCTAGGGGGTCAGAGACTACAAACCTCACTCAAGGAAAAAGATCTTGGGGTGAGTATAACACCAGGCACATCTCCTGAAGCGCACATCAACCAAATAACTGCTGCAGCATATGGGCGCCTAGCAAACCTCAGAACAGCATTCCGACATCTTAATAAGGAATCATTCAGGACCCTGTACACCGTGTATGTTAGGCCCATATTGGAGTATGCGGCACCAGTTTGGAACCCACACCTAGCCAAGCACGTGAAGAAACTAGAGAAAGTGCAAAGGTTTGCAACAAGACTAGTCCCAGAGCTAAGAGGTATGTCCTACGAGGAGAGGTTAAGGGAAATCAACCTGACGACACTGGAGGACAGGAGAGATAGGGGGGACATGATAACGACATACAAAATACTGAGAGGAATTGACAAGGTGGACAAAGACAGGATGTTCCAGAGATTGGACACAGTAACAAGGGGACACAGTTGGAAGCTGAAGACACAGATGAATCACAGGGATGTTAGGAAGTATTTCTTCAGCCACAGAGTAGTCAGTAAGTGGAATAGTTTGGGAAGCGATGTAGTGGAGGCAGGATCCATACATAGCTTTAAGCAGAGGTATGATAAAGCTCACGGCTCAGGGAGAGTGACCTAGTAGCGATCAGTGAAGAGGCGGGGCCAGGAGCTCGGACTCGACCCCCGCAACCTCAACTAGGTGAGTACAACTAGGTGAGTACACACACACACCAGTGAAGAGGCGGGACCAGGAGCTGGGACTCGACCCCTACAACCACAACTAGGTTAGCGGCTGGCCAGGACTCGATCCTGCGTTTCCATGCCCAGCCCTGTGAGAACTGAACAAAGTATGCATCACAATATATATATATATATATATATATATATATATATATATATATATATATATATATATATATGTATATATATATACATATATATATATATATATATATATATATATATATATATATATATATATATATATATGTGTGTGTATATATATATATATATATATATATATATATATATATATATATATATATATATATATATATATATATATATATAAATATATGTATATATATATATAGTTCCTTGACAATGTGAGTAGTCACGAAAGCGCTTGGAATTTCACTACTTTTTCACAGTGGTTGTTTTGCATATTTTAAAATCACCTGTTTACTGTCATTGTATTGCATATATATATATATATATATATATATATATATATATATATATATATATATATATATATATATATATATATATATATATATATATATATATTCATATATATATATATATATATATATATATATATATATATATATATATATATATATATATATGTATATATATATATATATATATATATATACATATATATATGCAGGTACCACCTCTATAGTTGGACTGGGTACCCTCATACTCAGAAGACAATAAACGTAATTCAGGGAAAACTCAAACACTCATCTCTGGCCGAAGGAGACCCGAACCTACGAACCTGGGAACCTTGGAACAAGGTACGCAGTGTTTTACCGATCGTACCACACTGAACCAATACCTTGGCGTCCAGCTCATGCTAGACGTTTTTTTATCCAAGGCAGCCAGATGGCTGCCTTGGATAAAAAGCTACTGGAGTTCTATGACAGAGTGACAGCAGTAATACTAGAGAGAGAGGGGTGGGTAAACAGCATTTTCTTGGACTGTAAAAAGGCATGGACACAGTTCCACACAAGAGATTAATGCAAAATCAAAAGAATACAAGGATCAATAACAAGAACACTGGTTAAAATAACAAGAACACAAGGATAAAAATAATAAGAACACAAGGATAGAATAACAAGGACTCAAAAATAAAATACCGGCAAATTAAGGATAGAATAATAAGAACACGAGAATAAAATAACAAGAACTCATGAATAGAATAACAAGAACACAAGAATAGAATAACAAGAACACAAGGATAGAATAACAAGAACACAGGGACAGAATAAAAAGAACACATGGATAGAATATTAACACAAGGATAGAATAACAAGAGCACAAGAATAATAAGAACACAAGGATAAAACAAGAGGAACACATAGATAGAATAACAGAAGCACATGAATAGAATAACAACACAAGAACACAAGGACAGAATAACAAGAACACATGGACTGAATAACAAGAACACAAGGACAGAATAACAAGAACACGAAGATAGAATAACAAGAACACAAGGAAAGAATAGCAATAACAGGATAGAATAACAAGAACACGAGGGCAGAATAACAAGAACACATGGATAGAACGAAAAGGAAACAAGGATAGAATAACAAGAACGCAAGGACTGAAAAACAGAATAAGAACACAAGGATAGAATAACGATGATAGACTTACAAGAACACAATGAGTGAATATCAAGAACACAGTGTGTGACTATCAAGAACACAATGAGTGAATATCAAGAACACAGTGTGTGACTATCAAGAACACAATGAGTGAATGTTAAGAACACAGTGGGCGACTATCAAGAACACAATGAGTGAATATCAAGAACACAGTGTGTGACTATCAAGAACACAATGAGTGAATATTAAGAACACAGTGAGTGACTATCAAGAACACAGTGAGTGACTATCAAGAACACAGTGAATAAATATCAAGAACACAATGAGTGAATGTCAAGAACACAGTGAGTGACTATCAAGAACACAGTGAGTGACTATCAAGAACACAGTGAGTGACTATCAAGAACACAGTGAGTGACTATCAAGAACACAGTGAATAAATATCAAGGATACAATGAGTGAATGTCAAGAACACAATCAGTGACTATCAAGAACACAATGAGTGAATATCAAGAACACAGTGAGTGACTATCAATAACACAATGAGTGACTATCAATAACACAATGAGTGACTATCAAGAACACAATGAGTGAATATCAAGAACACAAGGATAGAATACCAAGAACACAAAGATTGAATACTAAGAAGTATGAGCACAGTTGTGGGAGCGTCATTCAACACATTAATGGTGAAGGTCGTGATCAAGGACGGTGACTCTTATTTCTCTTTTGTTCCCACCTGTAAAATAGATACATTTCATTTTTGGTTCGAAGATTTTTGTCATATTCATAAAATACTCCATAATATTTTTAGCCTATATCTCTCATTACTTTTGTAAATTTGGTGTTCAAATTTACAAGTTTTTTTTTTTTTTTTCATATTCTTTGACCGGTCCCTGTCCCCCCTCGCCTATATATTGTGGCTCCCTCACTCTGGTGTGTTGCGACACCAATCCCACGAGCCCCTCTTGGGCGAGGAAGGTGCCAAAGCCAGAGCTTGCTACCACCTGCAGCTCACAAGACTGCCACTCCTACGAGCCTCCCTGGGGCAGGGCAGATGGCAGGCCAGAGGCCCTACGAGCCCCGTGAGGGCAGGGAATGGCGCTAGGCCTAGGGACAGTTGGTCCCAGAAGCTGAGGAGGTACTTGTACCTCCTCCCATGGTAGACATGAGTCTCAAGGCACTCCCAAGACAGGAAGCCAGGGCCAGGTCACCATCTGGAAAAGACCCGGACCGGGAGAGAACCGGCAAATCAAGAACAATCTGGCGTGTCAGTATGACTTTGTAAATGGTCCAAGACCGACCGTACCGTCGTCATAAGCTTCTCTCTCCTACATGTGGGTTATTTGGGTATATTCTTGTTCACTGCAGTAAGGTTTCTTTTTCACTTCATGATGTTTCTGATGTTTTCGCTTCAAGATGTTTCCTGATTCATACACTTCATGATGTTTAATGACGTTTTCACTTCATCATGTTTCCCGATGCTTTCACTTCAAGATGTTTCACTTCTTGATGTTTCCTGATGTTTTTACTTGAAAATGGTTTCACTTCATGATGTTTCTGATGTTTTCACTTCATCATGTTTCACCTCATGATATTTCCAGGGTACTCCAGTACCGTGGTAGTGCCTGCTAGTAACCTGCTAGTGCCTGCTAGTACCCTGGTAGTGCCTGCTAGTACCCTGGAAGTGCCTGCTAGTACCCTGGTAGTGCCTGCTAGTACTATGGTAGTGCCTGCTAGTACCATGGTAGTGCCTGCTAGTACCCTGGTAGTGCCTGCTAGTATCTGGCAGTGCCTGCTAGTACCTTGGAAGTGCCTGCAAGTACCACGGTAGTGCCTGCTAGTACGCTGGTAGTGCCTGCTAGTACCCTAGAAGTGCCCGCTAGTACCATGGTAGTGCCTGCTAATACCTTGGTAGTTCCTGCTAGTACTATGGTAGTGCCTACTAGTACCCTGGTAGTGACTGCTAGTACCCTGGTAATGCCTGCTAGCACCCTAGACGTGCCTCCTAGTACTATGGTAGTGCCTGCTAGTACCATGGTAGTACTTGCTAGCACCCTGGTAGTAACTGCTAGCATCCAGATAGTGCATGCTAGTACCTTGGCAATGGGTGTTAGTACCGTGGTAGTGCCTACTAGTACCTTGGTAGTGCATGTTAATACCTTGGAAGGGCCTACTAGCACTTTGGCAGTGCATGCTAGCACCTTGATAGGGTCTGCTAATACCTTGGTAGTGCCTTCTTGTATCTTGGTAGCGCATGCTAGTACACTGAAAGAGCCTGCTAGTACCCTGGTATTGCCTCTCAGTGCCTGATAGTGCCTGCTAGTAACCTAGCAGTGCCTGCTAGACGCTGGTAGTGCCTGCTAGTACCCTGGTAGTGCCTGCTAGTACTCTGGTAGTGATTGCTAGCACCCTTGTAGTGCCTGCTAGTACCCTGGTAGTGCCTGCTAGTACCCTGTAAGTGACTGCTAGTACAATGGTAGTGCCTGCTACTACCATGGTGGTGCCTGCTAGCACCAGGATGGTACCTGCTAGCACCCTGGTGGTACCTCCTAGCACCCTGGAAGTGCCAGCTAATACCTTGGCAATGCCTGTTAGTAACTTGGAAGTGCCTGCTAGTTCCTTCGTAGTGCCTGCTAGTATCTTGGTAGTGCCTCCTAGTACCTTGGTATTGCCTGCTAGTACCATGGAAATGCCTGCTAATATCTTGGCAGTGCCTGCTATTACCTTGGTAGTTCCTTCTAGTACCATGGAGGTGCCTGCTAGTGCCCTAGAAGTGCCTGCTAGTACCCTGGAATTGCCTGCGAGTACCCTCGTAGTGCCTGCCAGTACCGTGGTAGTGTCTGCTAGTACCCTGGTAGTCCTTGGTAGTGCCATGGTAGTGCCTGCTACTACCCTGGCAGTGCCTGCTCGTACCCTGGTAGTGCCTGCTAGTACCCTTGTAGTGCCTGCTAGTACACTGGAAGTGCCTGTTAGAAGCCTGGTAGTGTCAGTTAGTACCGTGGTAGTGTCTGCTAGTACCCTGGAAGTGCCTCCTAGCACCGTGGTAGTGCCTGCTAGTAAAGTGCTAGTGCCTACTACTACCCAGATGATGCCTGCTAGTAACCTGCTAGTGCCTGCTAGTACCCTGGCAGTGCCTGCTAGTACCCTGGAAGTGCCTGCTAGTACCATTGTATTGCCTGTTAGTACAATGGTAGTACCTGCTAGCACCCTCGTAGTGCCTGCTAGTACCTTGGCAATGCCTGATAGTACCTCGATAATGCTAATACCATGGTATTGCTTACTAGTACCTTGATAGTGCCTGCTAGTATCTTGGCAGTGCCTGCTAATACCATGTTAGTGCCTGCTATTACCTTCATAGTGCCTGCTAGTACCTTGGTAGTGCCTGCTAGTACCTTGATAGTACCTGCTAGTACCCTGTTAGTGGCTGCTAGTACCCTGGTAGTGCGTGCTAGTATCCTGGTAGTACTTTCTAGCTCCTTGGCAGTGCCTGCTAGTACTATCGTTGTGCCTGCTAGTACCCTGGTAGTGCCTGCTAGTACCCTGGAAATGCCTCCTAATACCATGTAGTGCCTGCTAGTACCTTGGTAGTGCCCGCTAGTACTATGGTAGTGCCTGCTAGTACCCTGGTAGTGTCTGCTAATACCCTGGTAGTGCCTGCTAGTATTATGATAGTACCTGCTAATAGCCTGGTAGTGACTGCTAGTACCCTGGCAATGCCTCCTAGTACCCTGGACGTGCCTGCTAGTGCTGTAGTACCATTGTACTACCTGCTAGCACCGTGGTAGGACCTGTCAGCACCCTGGTAGTGCCTGCTAGTACCTTGGCAATGAATGTTAGTACATTGGTAGTGCCTTTCTAATACCTTGGTAGTGCCTACTAGTACCTGAGGAGTGCCTGCTAGTACCATGGAACTGCCTGCTAATAGTGCGTAGTGCATACTAGTACCTTGGTAGTGCCTGCTATTACCTTGGTAGTGCCAACCAGTACCTTGGTATTGCCAGCTTGTACCCTGGTAGTGCCTGCTAGTTTCGAAGTAGTGTCTGCTAATACCCTGGTAGTCCTGCTACTAACTGAAACCTGCTACTACCCTGGTAGTGCCTGCTAGCACCCTGGTAGCGCCTGCTAGTATCCTGGTAGTGCCTGCTAGTACCCTGGAAGTGCCTGCTAGTAACCTGGTAATGTTAGTACTGTGGTAGTGTCTGCTAGTACCCTTGTAGTGCCTGCTAGTACCATGGTAGTGCCTGCTAGGACCCTGGAAGTGCCTGCTAATGTCCTGGAAGTGCCTGCTAGTACCCTGGTATTGCCTGCTAGTACCCTGGTAGTGCCTGCTATTACCGTGGGAGTATCTTCTAGTACCCTGGTAGCTCTTGCTAGTACCATGGTAGGGCCTGTTACTACCCTGGTAGTGCATGCTAGTACCGTGGGAGTATCTGCTAGTACCCTGGTAGTCCTTGCTAGTACCATGGTAGTGCCTGTTACTACCCTGGTAGCGCCTGCTAGTACCCTGGTAGTGCCTGCTAGTATCCTGGTAGAGCCTGCTAGTACCCTGGAAGTACCTGCTAGTGACCTGGTAGTGCCTGTTAGTTCCTTGGCAGTGCCTGCTAGTACCACTATAGTGCCTGCTAGTACCCTGGTAGTGCCTGCTAGTACCCTGGAAGTGCCCACTAGCACCATGGTAGTGCCTGCTAATACCTTGGTAGTTCCTGCTAGTACTATGGTATTGCCTACTAGTAACCTGGTAGTGACTGCTAGTACCCTGGTGATGCCTGCTAGTAACCTAGAAGTGCTGCTAGTGCTATGAAAGTGCCTGCTAGTACCACAGTAGTACTTGGTAGCACCCTGGTAATAAGTGCTAGCATCCAGGTAGTGCCTGCTAGTACCTTGGCAATGCCTGTTAGTACCATGGTAGTGCCTACTAGGACCTTGGTAGTGCTTGCTAATACCTTGGTAGGGCCTACTAGTACCTTGGTAGTGCATGCTAGTACGTTGGTAGTGTCTGCTAATACCTTGGTAGTGCCTTCATGTATCTTGGTAGTGCGTGTTAGTACACTGAAAGTACCTGTTAGTACCCTGGTATTGCCTCTCAGTGCCCTGATAGTGCCTGCTAGTACCCTGGTGGTATCTCCTAGCACCCTGGAGGTGCCTTTGTTGTATCCTGGTAGTTCCTGATAGTGCCTTGGTTGTATCCTGGTAATGCCTTGATTGTATCCTGGTAGTTCCTGATAATGCCTTGGTTGTATCCTGGTAATGCCTTGATTGTATCCTGGTAGTTCCTGATAATGCCTTGGTTGTATCCTGGCAGTTCCTGATAGTGTTTTGGTTGTATCCTGGTAGTTCCTGATAGTGCCTTGGTTGTATCCTGGTAGTTCCTGATAATGCCTTGGTTGTATCCTGGTAATGCCTTGATTGTATCCTGGTAGTTCCTGATAATGCCTTGGTTGTATCCTGGCAGTTCCTGATAGTGCTTTGGTTGAATCTTGGTAATGCCTTGGTTGTATCCTGGTAGTTCCTGATAGTGTTTTGGTTGTATCCTGGTAGTTCCTGATAGTGCCTTGGTTGTATCCTGGTAGTTCCTGATAATGCCTTGGTTGTATACTGCTAGTTCCTGATAGTGCCTTGGTTGTATCCTGGTAATGCCTTGATTGTATCTTGGTAGTTCCTGATAGTGTCTTGGTTGTATCCTGGTAGTTCCTGATAGTGCCTTGGTTGTATCCTGGTAGTTCCTGATAATGCCTTGGTTGTATCCTGGTAGTTCCTAATAGTGCCTTGGCTGTATCCTAGTAATGCCTTTGTTGTATCCTGGTAGTTCCTGATAGTGCCTTGGTTGTATCCTGGTAATGCCTTGGTTGTAGCCTGCTAGTTCCTGATAGTGCCTTGGTTGCATCCTGGTAATGCCTTGATTGTGTCTTGGTAGTTCCTGATAGTATCTTGGTTGTATCCTGGTAGTTCCTGATAGTGCCTTGGTTGTATTCTGGTAGTTCCTGATAATGCCTTGGTTGTATCCTGGTAGTTCCTAATAGTGCCTTGGCTGTATCCTAGTAATGTCTTTGTTGTATCCTGGTAGTTCCTGATAGTGCCTTGGTTGTATCGTGGTAATGCCTTGATTGTATCCTGGTAGTTCCTGATAGTGCCTTGGTTGTATCCTAGTAGTTCCTGATAGTGCCTTGGGTGTATCCTCGTAATGCCTTGGTTGTATTCTGGTAGTTCCTGATAGTGTCTTGGTTGTATCCTGGTAGTTCCTGATAGCGCCTTGGTTGTATCCTGGTAGTTCCTGATAATGCCTTGGTTGTATCCTGGTAGTTCCTGATAGTGCCTTGGCTGTATCCTGGTAATGCCTTGGTTGTATCCTTGTAGTTCCTGATAGTGCCTTAGTCGTATCCTGGTAATGCCTTGGTTGTATCTTGGTAGTTCCTTATAGTGCCTTGGTTGTATCCTGGTACTGTTTTGGCTGTATCCTAGTAATGTCTTGGTTGTATCCTGGAAGTGTTTCGGTAGTGAAGTGACTTCCTTGGTTGTACCCTGGCAGTTCCTTGGTTGTGACCTGGGAAAGTCCTGTTAGTGTATACCTGGAGTATACCTACAGAGAGTTTGGGGGGTCAAGGCCCCCACGGCCCGGTCTGTGACCAGGCCTCGCGGTGGAGCAGGGCGCGATCAACCAGGCTGTTACTGCTGGCCACACGTAAACCGACGGACGAACCATGACTCCGCTGGACAGGTACTGACTTTAGGTGCCTGTCCAGCTACCTCTTGAAGACAGCCAGAGGTGTATTGGTAATCCTCCTTACGTATGCTGGGAGGCAGTTGAACAGTCTTGGACACCTGACACTTATTGCGTTCTCTCTTAGCGCACTCGTGGTGCCCCTGTTTTCCATTGGGGCAAGTTGCACCACTTTTGCAGTGAGTGATTTTCATGTGAAAATTTGGTACAAATCCTTCTAGTATTTCCCAAGTGTATATTATCATATGTCTTTCTCGCCTGCATTCCAAGGAATACAAGTCAAGAAACTTCAACCGGTCCCAATAATTTAGATGTTTTGTCGTACTTATGTGTGCAGTGAAGGTTCTCGGTATATTCTCTAGGTCATCAAATTCACCTGCCTTGAATGGCGCCATTAGTGTACAGCAATATTCCAGCCAAGAGAGAACAAGAGATTTGAAAAGAATCATCATGGGCTAGGCATCCCTAGTTTTGAAGGTTCTCATTATCCATCCTATCATTTTTCTAGCAGATGAGGTAGATACATTGTTGTGGTCTTTGAAAGTGAGATCCTCTGACATCATCACTCCCAGATCTTTCACATTATTTTTTTTCGCTCTATTATGTGGTTGGAACTTGTTTTATATTCCGATATAGTTTTAATTTCCTCAATTTTTCCATATCGGAATAATTGAAATTTCTCTTCAGTGAACCTCATATTTTCTGCTGCTCATGTAAAGATTTGGTAGATATCCGCTTTGAGCCTTGCAGTGTGTGATCCGCAAAGGAAGACACAGTGTAATAACTTCTATGGTTGTAGCCCAGTAGTGGCTTGGTTGCGTCCTGGAAGTGTCCTGATGTTGTGATATTAATGCAGCTACAGTTCTTTGGTTGTACCCTAGTAGTGCAATGAGAGTTCCATGGTTGTACACTGGTAGTTCAATGACAGCTCCATGGTTGTACCCTGGTAGTGCAGTGACAGTTCCATGTTTGTTCCCTGTCAGTGCAGTGACAGTTCCATGGTTGTTCCCTGGTAGTGCAGTGACAGTTCCATGGTTGTACCCTGGTAGTGCAGTGACAGTTCCATGGTTGTACTCTAGTAGTGCAGTGATAGTTCCATGGTTGTACCCTGGTAGTGCAATGGCAGTTCCTTTGTTGTACCCTGATAGTGCAATGACTGTTCCATCGTTGTGCCCTGGTAGTGCAGTAACAGTTCCTTGGTTGTACCCTGGTAGTGCAGTGACAGTTCCTTGTATCCTGGTAGTGGCTTGGTTGTGTCCTAGAAGTTTCCCAGTAATTGTTCCTTGATTGTACTCTGGTAGTGGCTTGGTTATGACATGATATATTTGTGGTAATGCCTTGGTAGTGGTTAGTGAGCAGGGGGAGCACCGTTGTAATGCTAATAGTGGCTTGGAAGTGGCTTGCAAGGAGTTGAATTCCCGTAATACTTTTTATCGCCTAATTAATAATGGACACTCACAGATTTTTCTAATGATCGTTTGATATTTACTTTTCACTGTTGAAAATTAACAAACTGGAAGATGTCTAATATTAAAAGTTTCAAGTAATATCGTTTTTCGGGTAGGATGGCAGGTGTTGTATATTATTATGGAGGAAAGAAACTTGATGCAGGCCAAAGTTTTTATTGAACAACGCATCGCTCTTCATAGAGCTTCATCAAGTCTTCCAACAAAGTTTGTTCATGCTCTGCCCAGTGTGAACCTTCGTCTATAACTAATGTTGTCCTTTCTTAATAATTTTGTTCATTTCTTGACCGATTATGATAAGTCACTTATTCTTAAATGTTTGACCAACATTACTGAGAGACGTTTTGACTGCACATCACGAGGCTGGAAATTTTAGCAATATAGTTGTAGATGCAGAGAGGTGTAATAGTTGAATATGTGGTCACATGTGGGCCGCTGCTGCCTCTCTCTCAAGGTCTTCTCCAGATCCATTGCTAAATTTCTGGCTAATCGTATGGGCCTAACCTTTTCCACTAGTGGATCCCACCTTCATGTGACCAAGCCCTCAAGGCTTCATTTCTACATATTCTCACGCTTGTGAATAATATTAATAAAGCATGCTGTTTATGCGAAATTTCTCAGTAAAGATACCAAATCTGTCAATATTATACCTGTGAACTAATGATACCCTATATGTTTGATTCTTTTCTTTTTTTTTCTTTTTGAAATATTTACAAAGTGTCCACAGTACTTCGTAAGTTAGGAAGCAGCAGAACTGGTGGACACAAGTAAAAGAAATACACACAATGGAAAACTGTGTGAAAGTAACGTGAAAACATATTATCTAACCGTAACCTAACGAACATAACACTGTTACTAGTGCTACGAATAGTTTCTTAAATAGACAAACAGGTGCACTAAAAATAAACATTTAATTTTCCCAATAATTCATAAATATTTAAGTATTCAGGGGAAAATTTAGTTTTAGGTAAACGTATACAAATATATGCGCACATGCAAGGCTCAAGTATAAGTTCTGAGACACATGTTAGGACATACACACACACACTTATACTCACACACACACAGTCATACAAACAAACACACACACACACACACACACACACACATACTCACAAACACACAAATACACACACACACAAATAAACACACACACACACACACACACACACACACACACACACACACACACACACACACACACACACACACACACACACACACGCAAATGAAGATTAGGGAGGGGCAAAGAAGACCGCAGACAGAGTATAGGCTAGGTGGACAAAGACTACAGACCTCACTCAGGGAGAAAGACCTTGGGGTGACCATAACACCGAGCACATCACCGGAGGCACACATCAACCAAATAACCGCTGCAGCATACGGGCGCCTGGCAAACCTGAGAATAGCGTTCCGATACCTTAATAAGGAATCGTTCAAGACACTGTACACTGTGTATGTTAGGCCCATACTGGAGTATGCAGCACCAGTCTGGAACCCACACCTGGTCAAGCACGTCAAGAAGTTAGAGAAAGTACAAATGTTTGCAACAAGGCTAGTCCCAGAGCTCAAGGGAATGTCGTACGAGGAAAGGTTAAGGGAAATCGGACTGACGACACTGGAGGACAGAAGGGCCAGGGGAGACATGATAACGACATACAAGATACTGCGGGGAATAGACAAGGTGGACAGAGATAGGATGTTCCAGAGAGGGGACACAGGGACAAGGGGTCACAACTGGAAGCTGAAGACTCAGACGAGTCACAGGGACGTTAGGAAGTATTTCTTCAGTCATAGAGTTGTCAGCAAGTGGAATAGCCTAGCAAGTGAAGCAGTGGAGGCAGGAACCATACATAGTTTTAAGAAGAGGTATGACAAAGCTCAGGAAGCAGAGAGAGAGAGGACCCAGTAGCGATCAGTGAAGAGGCGGGGCCAGGAGCTGAGTCTCGACCCCTGCAACCACAATTAGATGAGTACAATTAGGTGAGTACACACAAACGCACACACACACGCACACACACACACACACACACACACACACACACACACAAACACACACACACACACACACACATACACACACACACACAAAACACACACACACACACACACTTATGCTCACACACACGCAGTCATACAAACACACACACACACACACGCACACACACACACACACACACACACACACACACACACACACACACACACACACACACACACACACACACACACACACACACACACACACACACACACACACACACACACAAACACACACACACACACACTTATGCTCACACACACGCAGTCATACAAACACACACACACACACACGCACACACACACACACACACACACACACACACACACACACACACACACACACACACACACACACACACACACACACACACACAAATACAAGTGAGGAAGAGAAGAGGGAGCAACTAACACCCTTATGAAAATGCTCATAAGAGACAATGAAATCAGGAGGGAGGAAAGGAAGTGGGAGGAGGAGAGAGGAAACTCGCTGATTACACTGGACAAAAAATAACGTTGGAAGTGCTTCAGAGACCAGTGTTGGTGTTCCTGTGTAACATGACTTTGCTGATTCTAAATTTAAAGTCGAAATTGAGCTTCCACCAAAATCTTCAGTTTCTGATAACCGTGTAATTTCAATAATTATTTATTTATTAATCATGCTCCTTCGAAATTAACAGCACAGGTAGTATAATGAGTCATTAAAAGCTTGTTTCCTATTTTAATTGGTTATTAATGCTTCAAGGACATCAACCAATATATTCTCAATGGGAACATAAAATATTCAAAAATGTTTTAATGTTTTAAGCATTCAGCTTCACGCTTATGACTAACAGCGGCGTCGTTCTGAAACAACTCTCATTAGTCCTCCATCACGGTTCGACTGAAACGCCTGATACCGTACCTCCATCACGGTTCGACTGAAACGCCTGATACCGTACCTCCATCACGGTGCGACTGAAACGCCTGATACCGTACCTCCATCACGGTGCGACTGAAACGCCTGATACCATACCTCCATCACGGTGCGACTGAAACGCCTGATACCGTACCTCCATCACGGTGCCACTGAAACGCCTGATACCGTACCTCCAGTGAATTAATATTCTCATTAGTCCTCCATCACGGTGCGACTGAGACGCCTGATACCGTACCTCCAGTGTATTAATATTCTCATTAGTCCTCCATCACGGTGCGACTGAAACGCCTGATACCGTACCTCCATCACGGTGCTACTGAAACGCCTGATACCGTACCTCCATCAGGGTACGACTGAAACGCCTGATACCGTACCTCCATCACGGTGCGACTGAAACGCCCGATACCGTACCTCCATCACGGTGCGACTGAAACGCCCGATACCGTACCTCCATCACGGTGCGACTGAAACGCCTGATACCGTACCTCCATTGTATTAATATTCTCATTAGTCCTCCATCACGGTGCGACTGAGACGCCTGATACCGTACCTCCAGTGTATTAATATTCTCATTAGTCCTCCATCACGGTGTGACTGAAACGCCTGATACCGTACCTCCATCACGGTGCTACTGAAACGCCTGATACCGTACCTCCATCACGGTGGGACTGAAACGCCTGATACCGTACCTCCAGTGTATTAATATTCTCATTAGTCCTCCATCACAGTGCTACTGAAACGCCTGATACCGTACCTCCATCTCAGTGCGACTGAAACGCCTGATATCGTACCTCCAGTGTATTAATATTCTCATTAGTCTTCCACGTTGCGACTGAAACACCTGATACCGTACCTCCAGTGTACTAACGTCGTGATGATACCTTTCCCCAATGTTCATCGCTAATACCACCAAGACTGCAGTAAGAACTCCAGGTGTTAGTGGAGAGAGGACATTCATAGATATACGGCTGTTCAATGTTCTGTAGTCTACCATCATATTTTTGCATTAACTCGGTATTGCTGCATTTTCTGTACCTTCATAGGAATGTGTGTACTCACCTAATTGTTGGTTGCAGGGGTCGAGTCATAGCACCTGGCCCTGCCTCTTCACTGGTCGCTACTAGATGTGTGTGTGTGTGTGTGTGTGTGTGTGTGTGTGTGTGTGTGTACTCACCTAGTTGTACTCACCTAGTTGAGGTTGCGGGGGTCGAGTCCGAGCTCCTGGCCCCGCCTCTTCACTGATCGCTACTAGGTCACTCTCCCTGAGCCGTGAGCTTTATCATACCTCTGCTTAAAGCTATGTATGGATCCTGCCTCCACTACATCGCTTCCCAAACTATTCCACTTACTGACTACTCTGTGGCTGAAGAAATACTTCCTAACATCCCTGTGATTCATCTGTGTCTTCAACTTCCAACTGTGTCCCCTTGTTACTGTGTCCAATCTCTGGAACATCCTGTCTTTGTCCACCTTGTCAATTCCTCTCAGTATTTTGTATGTCGTTATCATGTCCCCCCTATCTCTCCTGTCCTCCATTGTCGTCAGGTTGATTTCCCTTAACCTCTCCTCGTAGGACATACCTCTTAGCTCTGGGACTAGTCTTGTTGCAAACCTTTGCACTTTCTCTAGTTTCTTTACGTGCTTGGCTAGGTGAGGGTTCCAAACTGGTGCCGCATACTCCAATATGGGCCTAACGTACACGGTGTACAGGGTCCTGAATGATTCCTTATTAAGATGTCGGAATGCTGTTCTGAGGTTTGCTAGGCGCCCATATGCTGTAGCAGTTATTTGGTTGATGTGCGCTTCAGGAGATGTGCCTGGTGTTATACTCTCCCCAAGATCTTTTTCCTTGAGTGATGTTTGTAGTCTCTGGCCCCCTAGACTGTACTCCGTCTGCGGTCTTCTTTGCCCTTCCCCAATCTTCATGACTTTGCACTTGGTGGGATTGAACTCCAGGAGCCAATTGCTGGACCAGGTCTGCAGCCTGTCCAGATCCCTTTGTAGTTCTGCCTGGTCTTCGATCGAGTGAATTCTTCTCATCAACTTCACGTCATCTGCAAACAGGGACACCTCA
>NC_091356.1:16704925-16742425 GCF_038502225.1 Cherax quadricarinatus | reverse complement strand
TCAAGATTATTAGATTAGGTTATTAGTAACTATGTAGGAAAGTTTATTTAGGTGCAGTATACATAAGTATAATTAGCATACATAGTAACGTATGTGTAAATTACTTGGGATTACTCCCCCCAAAAAAGCCAGTTAAAGTGACTTATTTTAACTGGGGTCCCTGTAATATCTTACTATTTAAAGCCTAGCTGTACGATACAGTACAAATCAGTCATGCTTATAACCTTAAAAATTAAAACAACTAAACAACTAAATAACTCAACTGTGTGAAAATCAGTTACGATAAAAGGATGTACCATAGGGATAAAGTGAACTGAGTTATTTACTTGATGATTAAATAGAGAGGATTAGCTTACAATGATAGATACATGAATGTTAACTATACAAGAAATCACTCTCCTCCCTTTTTGTAGCTTCATTCATTAGGTACTTTTTAGCTCTCTTCCTGAACTAGCTCGGGCTACGACAGCCTTTAACATATGAAAGCAATCCGTTCCACTCCTTGTTTTGTAGTATGATAAAAGATGTTTGTAGGTACTACAAAACTGTGTTCACTTCCTCTAGTACCGAACAAGTTATGGTTCCTAACCTTGACAAACTTGGCAGCAAGATATTCTGGACACTGTTTGTGAGTAATTTTATTAACATGATTTATCTTCGGTTGCTTTACTCTGTCTTCAGCATTCAACATATCCAGTTGTAGTTCATCCTGGCCAATTTAATTCCTGTAAAGTGATTAAGTGTTATCCAGTATCATCCATGTCAGCAATGAGATACAGATGCCGGAGGAATAGATTCAAATTATCATCAAACTTACAATTAGGAATGCAGAAGTGACCCAGTTAACAAATTTTCAGAGATTTGGAAAGTACTACTACTCCTGGTTAAATTGACCTTCACAACAGAAATGATACGAGACAGGATCATGAAAACAAAACCATGGTTAAGGAAGACAGAAAAATGTTATAGTGCCTACCTCGACCGGAACAGAGCAAGCTAATACAAAGGCGCCAGAAATGAGGGGAGACAGGTGTGAAAGCTCAGCCTCAGAACGAACACCAGCACCTCCACACACACTGGTACTCTTGGTAAGTTCTAGTCTTATATCCTACTCAAACTCAATAAAACAAAACAAGTCATATTCTGTACCTCTTCATACATTCACTAACTTCACCATCCCCAACGTAATAACCGTCCTCGCAACTGCAACTCATCATCTCCCATATCCCATTTTAACCTACACCCAAAGCTCCCCATCCATCCCAGCACCCTAACCTCCACATCCACCCCAGCACCCTAACTCCCCATCCACCCCAGCACCCTAACCTCCCCATCCACCCCAGCACCCTAACCTCCCCATCTACCCCAGCACCCTAATCTTCCCATCCGCCCCAGCACCCTAACCTCCCCATCCACCCCAGCACCCTAACTCCCCATCCACCCCAGCACCCTAATCTTCCCATCCACCCCAGCAACCTAACCTCCCCATCCACCCCAGCACCCTAACCTTCCCATCCACCCTTGTAAGTGATGGCTTTAAGACGACATCTCTTAAAATCTTAACACAGACAAACATTGTCTCAACATATGATTAATAATAATAATATTAATATTAATAATAATAATAATAATAATAATAATAATAATAATAATAATAATAATAATAATAATAATAATAATAATAATAATAATAATAATAATAAATCTTTATATCTACAAGTACATGTACAACATATACAGTCCTAGCTGACATCAGTGACATACTACTATGCAGAAATACTCTGACTGTGCAGAGTACTTCGGGCAAATTAGGTCAATTGTGACCCCAGGATGCGACCCGCACCAAACGACTATCACACAGATACCTATTTTACTGACAGTTGAACAGGGACAGCAGGTGTCTTAAGGAAATACGTCCTAATGTTTCCACCCGTTCTGCGGATTGAACCCCTGACCTCAGTATGTGAACTGAGTGCACTAGCAACTTGCGGTTATCTTCATACATGTCAGTACTGAGACATGTATGAAGACATTGCTCTCTTTCGTTTGCTTTTTTTCTGATGTGCAAGACGTTGATCATGATCTACAAGTGAAAGTGTAAACTACAGGTGAAAATGTAAAATGATCGACTGGTGAAGGTGTAAGATGAAGTCCGAGAACTTTTCTACTCCTAGAGCCCGGCCTTGGGCCAGGCTCATCTGAGAATTAAGATACAAGGCAGTAGAGTATTTCTACACATTACCTTTGATATACCTTTGAAGAGTTTCGAGAGTTTATCTACTCCCTGAGCCCGGCCATGGGCCAGGCTCGTCTGATGCTTGCCTGGTCAACCAGGCTGTTGCTGCTGGAGGCCGGCTGCCCCACATATCCATCACAGCCTGGTTGATCTGGCACCTGGTGAAGATACTTGTCCAGTTTCCTCTTGAAAGCTTCTACACTTGTTCCAGCAGTGTTTCTGATGTCTTCTGGTAAGATGTTGAAAAATCTGGGACCCCGGATGTTGATACAGTGTTCCCTTATTGTCCCCACCGTACCCCTGCTCCTCACTGGGTTTATTTTACCGTACCCCTGCTCCTCACTGGGTTTATTTTACACTTCCTCCCATATCTCTCACTCCAGTATGTTGTTATGGCAGTGTGCAGATTTGGGACCAGGCCTTCGAGTACCTTCCAGGTATATATTATAATGTACCTCTCTCTCCTCCGCTCCAATGAGTACATGTTCAAGACTTGCAGGCGTTCCCAGTAGTTTAGGTGCTTTACTGACTCAATGTGAGCCGTAAACGATCTCTGTATTAGTTCCAGCATGTATTAGTTCCGACATGTTGATAAATTAGACACATGTGTCTAATCAACATGTCGGTTCTCTGAACCATTCATCTACAAACCTGTCAGACACTGCAACTTCTTGGGATCTTAATACCTGGGAATTCTTCGCTTGCCTAATTCTTGGGCACGACCTACTTCCGCATTGAACAAATGTGACACCACCTATGACTGCTGCACCTCTCCTATAAACGGTTTATAAGCTCCTTCTCCTCACGTATGCCGTATTCTATTCAAGATTGATGGACTGACCACATCGACTCAAGGTTGAGGGACTGATTACCTCATTCTCCTCCTGTTCTTCAAGATTCTCCTTTGTATGGACTGATGAAGCCACTGTGTGGCGAAACGTTTCCTCAATATTCTAAGTGAGGGAGCACTAGGGATTTGAAGTGTCACCATCGGCATTATTTCCCTTGTTTTGAAAGTTCTCAATACCCACCCCGTCATCTTCTTGGCTGTCGTGATCTTTGTCTTGTTATGGTCTTTAAAAGAAAGGTCAGCTGACATAATTATTCCTAGGTCTTTTACGTGTTCCTTGCGTTCTATTTGGTGACCCTCTTGAGTTTTGTATATAGTGCTCCTTTTGAGTTCTTCATTCTTTCCAAACCTAAGCAGCTGGAACTTATCACCATTGAGCGTCATGTTGTTCTCCACTGTCACAACAGTTACCTTGACTGTCAAGAATTGCTATATACAGTTTATTATGCTTACCAATTCGCAAATGGGAGAAAATATTAGTGCGCAGGTCCGAATTCTGCTCTGGACCGAGAGATAATGTTTGACAGTTCAATATGTTTGTCTCCCCGGAGGGGAACTGTACCCCAGTCCCCCGCGTGACAGGCTGGGGATACTCGCTACCCCGGTCCCCAGCGTGACAGGCGGGATACTCACCGTCCCGGTCTCCCGCGTGACAGGCTGGAGATACTCATCCCCCCCCCCCGGTCTCCCGCTTGACAGGCGGGGTATACTCACCACCCCGGTCTCCCGCGTGACAGGCTGGGGATACTCACTATCCCGGTCCCCTGCGTGACAGGCGGGATACTCACCGCCCCGGCCTCCCACTTGACAGGCTGGGGATACTCACCACCCCGGTCTCCCGCGTGACAGGGTGGGGATACTCACCACCCCGGTCTCCCGCGCGACAGGCTGGGGATACTCACCACCCCAGTCTATCGCGTGACAGGCTGGGGATACTCACTACCCCGGTCTCCTGCGTGACAGGTGGGGGATACTCACCACTCCGATCTCCCGCGTGACAGGCTGGGGATACTCACCACCCCGGTCTCCCGCGTGACAGGCTGGGGATACTCACCACCCAGGTCACCCGCTTGACAGGCGGGGAACACTCACCATCCCGGTCTCCCGCGTGACAGGTGGGGGATGCTCACCACCCCGGTCTCCTGCGTGACAGGCTGGGGATACTCACCACCCCGGTCACCCGCTTGACAGGCTGAGGATACTCACCACCTCGGTCTCCCACGTGACAGTCGGGGATACTCACCACCTCGGTCTCCCACTTGACAGGCGGGGGATACTCACCATCCCGGTCTCCCGCGTGACAGTCGGGGATACTCACCATCCCGGTCTCCCGCGTGACAGGCTGGGGATACTCACCAACTCGGTCTCCCACTTGACAGGCGGGGGATATTCACCACCCCGGTCTCCCATGTGACAGTCGGGGATACTCACCACTATACTACCCAGGAGGCAGGTTGGTGAGGGTGAACTGAAGATGAAACTCTAAGATGTACAACCAGTGAAGGTGAACACTGATCTACCAGCGAAGGTGAGCACTGATCTACCAGTGAAGGTGAACACTGATATACAAGTGAAGTTGATCACTGAATTACCAGTGAAGGTGAACACTGAACTATCAGTGAAGGTGAACACTGAACTACCAGTGAAGGTGAACACTGAACTACCAGTGAAGGTGAACACTGATATACCAGTGAAGGTGAACACTGAACTACCATTGAAGGTGAACACTGATATACCAGTGAAGGTGAACACTGATATACCAGTGAAGGTGAACACTGATCTACCATTGAAGGTGAACACAGATATACCAGTGAAGATGGACACTGAACTACCAGTGAAGGTGAACACTGAACTACCAGTGAAGGTGAACACTGAACTACCAGTGAAGGTGCACAATAAACTTCATTACATTTTCCTCTAAAACACTAAACTATACGATCGGAGGGGTTTGAACTCGTGGCGGCCGCGTGTCCCAAGCTGGCGGGAAATTCATCTATAAAAACTTGCATTTGTGGTCTCAGTGGAGCCTGTGCTACCCTCTCTATGATGTATAAATATACCTAGTTGAATGAATCTTATTGCAGCCAGTTGGTGCAGTGGCATAAGCTCTGGCCTAGAGTTTGACTCACTCGCCGCGAGTTCAATCCCCACCTTTGGTATGGCTTATTTGCAATCGTGTCATCACTTTCTCCTTTAATTCAACGTTTAACCTACGCAAAAAAAAAGAAATATTATAGACTAGGAAGCTAATGATTTTGATTTCAGTAGATAAGTGCCCAGTTTGCCCCACTAGGGCAGTAGATTTCAGTAGATAAGTGCCCAGTTTGCCCCACTCGGGCAGTATAAGACGTCATTTCATGCTAACTTTAGAAATAGAGTTATATTTTGAAAATACACAAATCCCTGTAACTTTGTCAGAATGTTCTTATTATCTTATGTGTCGTAATTAATTATTTGTAGTTATAATAACAAGCAAAAAGCATTAGTCGAGGTTTCCCGGGTTCTAAGTTTGTTCTGTCTCAAGTTCCCCGGGTTCTATGTTTGTTCTGTCTCAAGTTCCCCGGGTTCTATGTTTGTTCTGTCTCATGTTCCCCGGGTTCTATGTTTGTTCTGTCTCAAGTTCCCCGGGTTCTATGTTTGTTCTGTCTCAAGTTCCCCGGGTTCTATGTTTGTTCTGTCTCAAGTTCCCCGGGTTCTATGTTTGTTCTGTCTCAAGTTCCCCGGGTTCTATGTTTGTTCTGTCTCAAGTTCCCCGGGTTCTATGTTTGTTCTGTCTCAAGTTCCCCGGGTTCTATGTTTGTTCTGTCTCAAGTTCCCCGGGTTCTATGTTTGTTCTGTCTCAAGTTCCCCGGGTTCTATGTTTGTTCTGTCTCAAGTTCCCCGGGTTCTATGTTTGTTCTGTTCCAAGTTCCCCGGGTTCTATGTTTGTTCTGTCTCAAGTTCCCCGGGTTCTATGTTTGTTCTGTCTCAAGTTCCCCGGGTTCTATGTTTGTTCTGTCTCAAGTTCCCCGGGTTCTATGTTTGTTCTGTCTCAAGTTCCCCGGGTTCTATGTTTGTTCTGTCTCAAGTTCCCCGGGTTCTATGTTTGTTCTGTCTCAAGTTCCCCGGGTTCTATGTTTGTTCTGTCTCAAGTTCCCCGGGTTCTATGTTTGTTCTGTCTCAAGTTCCCCGGGTTCTATGTTTGTTCTGTCTCAAGTTCCCCGGGTTCTATGTTTGTTCTGTCTCAAGTTCCCCGGGTTCTATGTTTGTTCTGTCTCAAGTTCCCCGGGTTCTATGTTTGTTCTGTCTCAAGTTCCCCGGGTTCTATGTTTGTTCTGTCTCAAGTTCCCCGGGTTCTATGTTTGTTCTGTCTCAAGTTCCCCGGGTTCTATGTTTGTTCTGTCTCAAGTTCCCCGGGTTCTATGTTTGTTCTGTCTCAAGTTCCCCGGGTTCTATGTTTGTTCTGTCTCAAGTTCCCCGGGTTCTATGTTTGTTCTGTCTCAAGTTCCCCGGGTTCTATGTTTGTTCTGTCTCAAGTTCCCCGGGTTCTATGTTTGTTCTGTCTCATGTTCCCCGGGTTCTATGTTTGTTCTGTCTCAAGTTCCCCGGGTTCTATGTTTGTTCTGTCTCAAGTTCCCCGGGTTCTATGTTTGTTCTGTCTCAAGTTCCCCGGGTTCTATGTTTGTTCTGTCTCAAGTTCCCCGGGTTCTATGTTTGTTCTGTCTCAAGTTCCCCGGGTTCTATGTTTGTTCTGTCTCAAGTTCCCCGGGTTCTATGTTTGTTCTGTCTCAAGTTCCCCGGGTTCTATGTTTGTTCTGTCTCAAGTTCCCCGGGTTCTATGTTTGTTCTGTCTCATGTTCCCCGGGTTCTATGTTTGTTCTGTCTCAAGTTCCCCGGGTTCTATGTTTGTTCTGTCTCAAGTTCCCCGGGTTCTATGTTTGTTCTGTCTCAAGTTCCCCGGGTTCTATGTTTGTTCTGTCTCAAGTTCCCCGGGTTCTATGTTTGTTCTGTCTCAAGTTCCCCGGGTTCTATGTTTGTTCTGTCTCAAGTTCCCCGGGTTCTATGTTTGTTCTGTCTCAAGTTCCCCGGGTTCTATGTTTGTTCTGTCTCAAGTTCCCCGGGTTCTATGTTTGTTCTGTCTCAAGTTCCCCGGGTTCTATGTTTGTTCTGTCTCAAGTTCCCCGGGTTCTATGTTTGTTCTGTCTCAAGTTCCCCGGGTTCTATGTTTGTTCTGTCTCAAGTTCCCCGGGTTCTATGTTTGTTCTGTCTCAAGTTCCCCGGGTTCTATGTTTGTTCTGTCTCAAGTTCCCCGGGTTCTATGTTTGTTCTGTCTCAAGTTCCCCGGGTTCTATGTTTGTTCTGTCTCAAGTTCCCCGGGTTCTATGTTTGTTCTGTCTCAAGTTCCCCGGGTTCCATGTTTGTTCTGTCTCAAGTTCCCCGGGTTCTATGTTTGTTCTGTCTCAAGTTCCCCGGGTTCTATGTTTGTTCTGTCTCAAGTTCCCCGGGTTCTATGTTTGTTCTGTCTCAAGTTCCCCGGGTTCTATGTTTGTTCTGTCTCAAGTTCCCCGGGTTCTATGTTTGTTCTGTCTCAAGTTCCCCGGGTTCTATGTTTGTTCTGTCTCAAGTTCCCCGGGTTCTATGTTTGTTCTGTCTCAAGTTCCCCGGGTTCTATGTTTGTTCTGTCTCAAGTTCCCCGGGTTCTGTATATATTTTGTTAAGTTTCTCGTTAAATTTCCACGTGAATTTTCATATTTGCTTTGGCGTATTACTCTTCGTTCTGTAATGCCCGGTCTGGTCTGATGCCCGGTCTGATGCCCTGGACTGATGCCCGGTCTGATGCCCTGGACTGATGCCCGGTCTGATGCCCTGGACTGATGCCCGGTCTGATGCCCTGGACTGATGCCCGGTCTGATGCCCTGGACTGATGCCCGGTCTGATGCCCTGGACTGATGCCCGGTCTGATGCCCTGGACTGATGCCCGGTCTGATGCCCTGGACTGATGCCCGGTCTGATACCCTGGACTGATGCCCGGTCTGATGCCCTGGACTGATGCCCGGTCTGATGCCCTGGACTGATGCCCGGTCTGATGCCCTGGACTGATGCCCGGTCTGATGCCCTGGACTGATGCCCGGTCTGATGCCCTGGACTGATGCCCGGTCTGATGCCCTGGACTGATGCCCGGTCTGATGCCCTGGACTGATGCCCGGTCTGATGCCTTGGACTGATGCCCGGTCTGATGCCCTGGACTGATGCCCGGTCTGATGCCCTGGACTGATGCCCGGTCTGATGCCCTGGGCTGATGCCCGGTCTGATGCCCTGGACTGATGCCCGGTCTGATGCCCTGGACTGATGCCCGGTCTGATGCCCTGGACTGATGCTCGGTCTGGTTTGGTCTGATACCCGGTCTGATGCCTTGGATTGATGCCCTGTCTGATGCCCTGGACTGATGCCCGGTCTGATGCCCTGAACTGATGCCCGGTCTGGTTTGGTCTGATACCCGGTCTGATGCCCTGGACTGATGCCCGGTCTGGTCTGGTCTGATACCCGGGCTGATGCCCTGGACTGATGCCCGGTCTGATGCCCTGGACTGATGCCCGGTCTGGTCCCTGCTGGGTCAAACAGTCCATCTCTATCTTCTGCAGAAGTGGTGACAAAAATAATCAATAACATGACAACGAATACCAAGGTATTATTTGGCAATTTATATCTCACTAAAGATTCTTACGTGGAGAAAACCGGAGACGATAAATGGCACCAGGGCAAATGGGGCACAAGAATGATTGTAGACTATTGCTGGACATTGTCAAGAGATGATTTTTCAGCCCACTATAAGCGTCAAGCAGAAAGGCAGAGAATAGGTACGGATTAGAGTTTAAAACATACTGACACATATTGTAGGTTTTAATAAAATAATCAAATATTACATGTCTCGTATCTTTCAGCCTATAGACAATAAGCATTTTTCAAGGTGATATTTGGATTCAGGACATGAAAATACATAAGAATTAACTAAAATCAATTAATAAGCATACAACTTTTAAAAAATTGTTGACCAGCGATGTTTGTCTCAGAACATTCAACGTTTAGCTCTGGCTAGATGCCCGACGTGTCTAAACTTTCCGTCAATTAACTTACTTCATGTTACCGTACGAAGACGAAGCTCTGACCTGAAAAGGAGGATAATGAGTGAACAATGATGTTTGCCAGCTAGTGGTACTTCAAGCAGGAAGATCCTTCCTGGTACTTTATTATCTACCGTGAAGTATCACCATCAAGTACTTGATGATGTCCCATTGTAGGTGGAATTTTTTTTTCCGCTTCTCTCGCGCTTTTATTTTAATGAGGGAAAAGCTCTAAGCCTGTAAGGATCACATACTGCACTTCATGCATGAAGTACTTGATAAATGCTAGTATGGGTGAAACATGTTTAAGTTTCACCTATAGCGGGTTTTTATCTAGTACAATGCAGTACCACTAGCGATTACCTGATAAAACCCTATAGAGTGAAACGTCCTTTAAGTTTCTTCTTGCAGTGGTACTTTATCAGGTCGTAAATAATAGTTTTGCTTAAAGTGTCTTTGAATTACCATGAAGAATGATGTTCAAGATAACTAGCGACTGCAGAAGTCAACATACAACCCTCCCTCACACGAAGTATAATACTCCTGAATCATGACTTACGAAATCGTAATAACACGATTGTAAATCTTATCTTATTGTAGCCAGCTGGCCCAGTGGCTTACGTACCGGTCTGGAGTTTTACGACTCAGTTGCATAGTGGTTTTGTTTTAATACGCCTGAAGATATGAACATTTATGAAAGTTTGTTGACATAACCTACTGTCTTAATTCTGGATAGGGTGTCAACTTTTGGGGCAATTTGAAGATAAGCATTATATACGTTTCCCTGGAAGAAATATATGGTGTTGTTTTAAGCCCCTGTTAGCCGTCTGAAGCTCAAAACAAACAATCTGTCAGTTCCTCAGGTCAAAGACATATTGTTTTAGCAGACAAACCAGCTGAAGGATTTTTACCGTCAAGTTGGGTTGGTTGACGACAGGAAATCGCTTATGGGCTGACCGGTTGACAATATATTGGGGAACAACAGGACAACTAAGATGGTCCACTTTTCAAGGGCTCATGTGCAGTCATGTTGCATATTGCGAGACGTCGCCCCAAGGTCGACAGATTGAGCCGTCTAGGAATCACAACATTGCCGAATCGCCTCCGGGTTACAATCACTCTCTGTCATCTTTAAATTGGGCTCAGTTTCTCTAGTCTGTCATCAGAAAGCATTAAGTCATGACAAAAACTTTGTGGTCACTGGCCCCTCAACCCCAGAAAACATAATCGTCAGATAATGGGATGGACTAATACGTGACTGTTCTTTAACATACGGTGATACATGCAGTTTTTGTTAATTTAATACTGAAATGAACATCCTTCTGGGAACTTTAGAAATACATTCAATACTGTTTTCAGTGGAGCAAATTCATTTAATTTCTCTACTGTCTCAGTTTTATCTCTAGAGACAGTTTAATTAAGTACTGATTACCACGGTGCGTTTTATAATATGTAAATGGAAATATCATAGCTTTTTAATAACAAATAAAGAAAAAAAGACATTACGTAAAATTACTGAATGTTATATCCTTTGGAAGCTCTGCCAGTGATAGATAACATTTAATTTGCGCTCATAATTACCCTGCAACTGTTTATGACATATAATGTACTAACAAATCATAAGCATATGTAATGCATAAATACATTTATGCACTGTGTATCAGTACACAATATGCCCAACAAGCCATTATTTAAATAAAAACTTCAACAAATAAAAAAATATATCTTTAAATGTATAAGATATATATATATATATATATATATATATATATATATATATATATATATATATATATATATATATATATATATATATATATATATATATATATATATACATATATCGTACCTATTCGGCACGATATATGTATATATATATATATATATATATATATATATATATATATATATATATATATATATATATATATATATATATATATATATATATATATATATATATATATATATATATATATATATATATATATATATATATATATATATATATATATATATATATATCGCGGCACGACATATATAAACCATACCACTGGTGGGGTTTGATCCCGCGGTCAGAGAGTCTCAAAACTCCAGACCGTCGCGTTAGCCACTGGACCAGCTAGCCACAATAAGATTCGTCTCGTGGTATGGTTTGTTTGCAATCGTGTCATTACGATTTCATGAGTCATGTTAACGGCTCTGAGGGGACTTGAGCTAGAGTTCGTCACAGCCACGCTAGCTGGAGATTCGTCTGTAAAAACTTGCATTTGTGGTCACAGTGGTGGCTATGCTAACCTTCCTATGGTGTAGAAATATACCTAGTTGGACGAATCTTATTGTGGCTAGCTGGTCCAGTGGCTAACGCGACGGTCAAGAGTTTTGAGACTCTCTGACCGCGGGTTCTATCCCCACCCGTAGTATGGTTTGTTTGCAATCGTGTCATTACGATTTCGTGAGTCACGACACACACACACATATATATATATATATATATATATATGTGTGTGTGTGTGTGTGTGTGTGTGTGTGTGTGTGTGTGTGTGTGTGTGTGTGTGTGTGTGTAAAACAAGCCACACGGGGATGGAAAACGACGAACCATGTCACAGTCTCTGTGGTATGGGTGCCACTGATACCTTCTGCCTTGCCTTAGAGAATTTCCTCTCCTATCTGTTGCTGTCTTCCATCTTTGCATAACTCCTGAGGACTCACGAGAATGTGCAAAAGTTCTTGGCTAAAGATTTCCGTACTCATGTGGTTTGGTCTGCATTGTTAAGATCGCCTGTTATGCCGAGGATCAATCCCGTGCTTCTTTGGCCCACACTGTGGGAAGCCAGCCAAAGTTCACGATGCTCTTACCACCGGACCACACAATCATACAAACATCATGCACCCAGCGGGACTGGGCGTGTTCCATGATGCGAGGACATACGTGGCCCTGGTAAACTCAGACATAATTTTCAACGCCGGCTATACATATCTAAATGGAAAAGTAATCAGAAGAATATTTGACATTCTAAAAGCATTGGACGTAAATAGGAAATAAAGGCAGAGGTTGACAAGTCTTCATGTTCACTTGTTGATGTTTGCCTTTGTCTACGCTGAGCTTAATAAAATTAATGAGTAATGTTGGCTACCGGTTGAACTTTTTATTCTATACTGCACCGTGCTCGTCCCGGTAGTGCACACTGCACATTGCTCGCCCAGGTAGTACAAACTGCACCGTGCTCGTCCCGGTAGTGCATACTGCACCGTGCTCGTCCCGGTAGTGCATACTGCACACTGCTCGCCCCGGTAGTACATACTGCACCGTGCTCGTCCCGGTAGTGCACACTGCACATTGCTCGCCCAGGTAGTACAAACTGCATCGTGCTCGTCCCGGTAGTGCATACTGCACACTGCTCGCCCCGGTAGTACATACTGCACCGTGCTCGTCCCGGTAGTGCATACTGCACACTGCTCGCCCCGGTAGTACATACTGCGCCGTGTTCGTCCCGGTAGTGCATACTGTACCGTGCTCGCCCCGGTAGTACATACTGCACCGTGCTCGTCCCGGTAGTGTATACTGCACCGTGCTCGTCCCGGTAGTGCATACTGCACACTGCTCGTCCCGGTAGTACATACTGCGCCGTGCTCGTCCCGGTAGTGCATACTGTACCGTGCTCGCCCCGGTAGTACATACTGCACCGTGCTCGCCCCGGTAGTGCATACTGCACCGTGCTCGACCCGGTAGTACATACTGCACACTGCTCGCCCTGGTAGTACATACTGCACCGTGCTCGTCCCGGCAGTACATACTGCACCGTGCTCGTCCCGGTAGTGCATACTGCACCGTGCTCGTCCCGGTAGTGCACACTGCACACTGCTCGCCCCAGTAGTACATACTGCACCGTGCTCGTCCCGGTAGTACATACTGCACCGTGCTCGTCCCGGTAGTGCATACTGCACCGTGCTCGACCCGGTAGTGCATACTGCACACTGCTCGCCCCGGTAGTACAAACTGCACCGTGCTCGTCCCGGTAGTGCATACTGTACCGTGCTCGCACCGGTAGTACATACTGCACCGTGCTCGCCCCGGTAGTGCATACTGCACCATGCTCGACCCGGTAGTACATACTGCACCATGCTCGCCCCGGTAGTGCATACTGCACACTACTCGCCCCGGTAGTACATACTGCACCGTGCTCGTCCCGGCAGTACATACTGCACCGTGCTCGTCCCGGTAGTGCATACTGTACCGTGCTCGTCCCGGTAGTACATACTGCACGGTGCTCGACCCGGTAGTGCATTCTGTACCGAGCTAGTCCCGGTAGTACATACTGCACCGTGCTCGCCCCGGTAGTGTATACTGTACCGTGCTCGCCCCGGTAGTACATACTGCACCGTGCTCGTCCCGGTAGTGCATACTGTACCGTGCTCGCACCGGTAGTACATACTGCACCATGCTCGCCCCGGTAGTGCATACTGCACCATGCTCGACCCGGTAGTACATACTGCACCATGCTTGCCCCGGTAGTGCATACTGCACACTACTCGCCCCGGTAGTACATACTGCACCGTGCTCGTCCCGGCAGTACATACTGCACCGTGCTCGTCCCGGTAGTGCATACTGTACCGTGCTCGTCCCGGTAGTATATACTGCACCGTGCTCGCCCCGCTAGTGCATACTGCACCGTGCTCGTCCCGGAAGTACATACTGCACCGTGCTCGCCCCGGTAGTGCATATTGCACCGTGCTCGTCCCGGTAGTACATACTGCACCGTGCTCGTCCCGGTAGTGCATACTGTACCGTGCTCGTCCCGGTAGTACATACTGCACGGTGCTCGACCCGGTAGTGCATTCTGTACCGAGCTAGTCCCGGTAGTACATACTGCACCGTGCTCGCCCCGGTAGTGTATACTGTACCGTGCTCGCCCCGGTAGTACATACTGCACCGTGCTCGCCCCGGTAGTGCATTCTGTACCGAGCTAGTCCCGGTAGTACATACTGCACCGTGCTCGCCCCGGTAGTGCATACTGTACCGTGCTCGCACCGGTAGTACATACTGCACCATGCTCGCCCCGGTAGTGCATACTGTACCGTGCTCGCCCCGGTAGTACATACTGCACCGTGCTCGTCCCGGTAGTGCATACTGTACCGTGCTCGCACCGGTAGTACATACTGCACCATGCTCGCCCCGGTAGTGCATACTGTACCGTGCTCGCACCGGTAGTACATACTGCACCATGCTCGCCCCGGTAGTGCATACTGCACCGTGCTCGTCCCGGTAGTGCACACTGCACATTGCTCGCCCAGGTAGTACAAACTGCACCGTGCTCGTCCCGGTAGTGCATACTGCACCGTGCTCGTCCCGGTAGTGCATACTGCACACTGCTCGCCCCGGTAGTACATACTGCACCGTGCTCGTCCCGGTAGTGCACACTGCACATTGCTCGCCCAGGTAGTACAAACTGCACCGTGCTCGTCCCGGTAGTGCATACTGCACACTGCTCGCCCCGGTAGTACATACTGCAGCGTGCTCGTCCCGGTAGTGCATACTGCACACTGCTCGCCCCGGTAGTACATACTGCGCCGTGTTCGTCCCGGTAGTGCATACTGTACCGTGCTCGCCCCGGTAGTACATACTGCACCGTGCTCGTCCCGGTAGTGTATACTGCACCGTGCTCGTCCCGGTAGTGCATACTGCACACTGCTCGTCCCGGTAGTACATACTGCGCCGTGCTCGTCCCGGTAGTGCATACTGTACCGTGCTCGCCCCGGTAGTACATACTGCACCGTGCTCGCCCCGGTAGTGCATACTGCACCGTGCTCGACCCGGTAGTACATACTGCACACTGCTCGCCCTGGTAGTACATACTGCACCGTGCTCGTCCCGGCAGTACATACTGCACCGTGCTCGTCCCGGTAGTGCATACTGCACCGTGCTCGTCCCGGTAGTGCACACTGCACACTGCTCGCCCCAGTAGTACATACTGCACCGTGCTCGTCCCGGTAGTACATACTGCACCGTGCTCGTCCCGGTAGTGCATACTGCACCGTGCTCGTCCCGGTAGTGCATACTGCACACTGCTCGCCCCGGTAGTACATACTGCACCGTGCTCGTCCCGGTAGTGCATACTGTACCGTGCTCGCACCGGTAGTACATACTGCACCGTGCTCGCCCCGGTAGTGCATACTGCACCATGCTCGACCCGGTAGTACATACTGCACCATGCTCGCCCCGGTAGTGCATACTGCACACTACTCGCCCCGGTAGTACATACTGCACCGTGCTCGTCCCGGCAGTACATACTGCACCGTGCTCGTCCCGGTAGTGCATACTGTACCGTGCTCGTCCCGGTAGTACATACTGCACGGTGCTCGACCCGGTAGTGCATTCTGTACCGAGCTAGTCCCGGTAGTACATACTGCACCGTGCTCGCCCCGGTAGTGTATACTGTACCGTGCTCGCCCCGGTAGTACATACTGCACCGTGCTCGTCCCGGTAGTGCATACTGTACCGTGCTCGCACCGGTAGTACATACTGCACCATGCTCGACCCGGTAGTACATACTGCACCATGCTCGCCCCGGTAGCGCATACTGCACACTACTCGCCCCGGTAGTACATACTGCACCGTGCTCGTCCCGGCAGTACATACTGCACCGTGCTCGTCCCGGTAGTGCATACTGTACCGTGCTCGTCCCGGTAGTATATACTGCACCGTGCTCGCCCCGCTAGTGCATACTGCACCGTGCTCGTCCCGGAAGTACATACTGCACCGTGCTCGCCCCGGTAGTGCATACTGCACCGTGCTCGTCCCGGTAGTACATACTGCACCGTGCTCGTCCCGGTAGTGCATACTGTACCGTGCTCGTCCCGGTAGTACATACTGCACGGTGCTCGACCCGGTAGTGCATTCTGTACCGAGCTAGTCCCGGTAGTACATACTGCACCGTGCTCGCCCAGGTAGTGTATACTGTACCGTGCTCGCCCCGGTAGTACATACTGCACCGTGCTCGCCCCGGTAGTGCATTCTGTACCGAGCTAGTCCCGGTAGTACATACTGCACCGTGCTCGCCCCGGTAGTACATACTGCACACTGCTCGCCCCGGTAGTGCATATTGCAAACTGATCGCCCAAGTAGTGCATACTGCACCGTGATCGCCCCGGTAGTGCATACTGCAAACTGCTCGCCCCAGTAGTGCATACTGCACCGTGCTCGCCCCGGTAGTACATAGTGCAAACTGCTCGCCCCGGTAGTGCATACTGCACCGTCCTTGCCCCGGTAGTGCATACTGCGCCGTGCTCGTCCCGGTAGTACATACTGCACCATGCTCGTCCCGGTAGTTCATACTGCACACTGCTCGCCCCGGTAGTGCATACTGCACCGTGCTCGTCCCGGTAGTACATACTGCACCATGCTCTTCCCGGTAGTGCATACTGCACAGTCCTCGTCCCGGTAATGCATACTGCACCGTGCTCGCCCCGGTAGTGCACACTGCACCGTGCTCGCCCCGGCAGTACATACTGCATTGTGCTCGCCCCGGTAGTACATACTGCACCGTGCTTGCCCCGGTAGTACATACTGTACCGTGCTCGCCCCGGTAGTACATACTGCACCGTGCTCGCCACGGTAGTACATAATGCACCGTCCTCGCCCGGTAGTACATGCTGCCCCGTGCTCACCCCGGTAGTACATGCTGCATTGTGCTCTCCCCGGTAGTACATATTACACAGTGTTCGTCCCGGTAGTGCATACTGCACCGTGCTCGCCCCGGTATTACTGCACCGTGCTCGTCTCAGTAGTGCATACTGCACCGTGCTCGCCCCAGTAGTACATACGGTACCGTGCTTGCCCCGGTAGTACACACTGTACCGTGCTCGCCCCGGTAGTAAATACTGTACCGTGCTCGCCCCGGTAGTACATGCTTTACCGTGCTCACCCCGGTAGTACATAGTGGACCGTGCTTGACCCGGTAGTGCATACTACACCGTGCTCGCCCCGGTAGTGCATACTGCACCGTGCACTCCCCGGTATTACATACTGTACCGTGCTCGTCCCAGTAGTGCATACTGCACAGTGCTCGCCTCGGTAGTACATACTGTACCGTGCTCGCCCCGGTAGTGCATACTGCACCGTGCTCGCCGCGGTAGTGCATACTGCACCGTGCTCGCCCTGGTAGTGCATACTGCACCGTGCTCGCCCCGGTAGAGCATACTGCACCGTGCTCGCCCCAGTAGTACATACAGTAATGTGCTCGAAACCGGTAGTACATACTGCACCGCGCTCGCCCCGGTAGTACATAGTGCACCGTGCTCTACCCGGTAGTGCATACTGCACCGTGCTCGCCCCGGTAGTACATACTGTACTGTGCTCGACCCGGTAGTAGATACTGCACCGTGCACGCCCTGGTAGTACATGCTGCACCGTGCTCGCCCTAGTAGTACATGCTGTACTGTGCTCGGCCCGGTAATACATACTGCACCGCGCTCGCCCCGGTAGTACATACAGTACCGTGCTTGCCCCGATAGAATATACTCTACTGTGCTCGACCCGGAAGTACATACTGCATCGTGCTCGCCCCAGTAGTACATACTGCACAGTGCTTGCCCCCGTAGTGCACACTGCACTGTATTCTCCACGGTAGTGCATACTGCACTGTGCTCGCCCCGGTAGTACATACTGCACCGTGCTCTACCCGGTAGTACATACTGCACCGTGCTCGCCCCGGTAGTGCATAGTGCACTGTACTCGCCCCGGTAGTGCATACTGTACCGTGCTCGACCCGGTAGTAAATGCTGCACCGCGCTCGCCCCGCTAGTACATATTGCTCCGTGCTCGCCCCGGTAGTACAGCACCGTGCTCGACCCGTTAGTGCATACTGCACAGTACTCACCCCAGTAGTGCATACTGCACGGTGCTCGACCCGGTATTACATACTGCACCGTGCTCGCCCCGGTAGTTCACAGTGCACTGTACTCGCCCGGGTAGTGCGTACTGTACTCGCCCGGGTAGTGCGTACTGTACCGTGCTCGCCCCAGTAGTACATACGGTACCATGCTCGCCCCGGTAGTATATACTGTACCTTGCTTGCCCCGGTAGTGCGCACTGCAATGTACTCGCCCCGGTAGTGCATACTGCACCGTGCTCGCCACAGTAGTACATACGGTACCGTGCTCGCCCCGGTAGTGTATACTGTACCGTGTTTGCCCCGGTAGTGCATACTGCACTGTACTCGCCCCGGTAGTGCATACTGCACCGTGCTCGCCACTTTAGTACATACTGGACCTTGCTCACCCCGGTAGTTCATACTGCACCGTACTTGCCCCGGTAGTGCATACTGCACCATGCTCGCCCCGGTGGTACATACTGTACCGTGCTCGGCCCGGTAGTACATACTGCACCGTGCACGCCCTGGTAATACATACTGCACTGTGCTCGCCCCGGTAGTATATACTGTACCGTGCTCGCCCCGGTAGTGCATACTGCACCGTGCTCGCCCCCGTAGTACATACTGTACCGTGCTCGATCCGGTAGTACATACTGCACCGTGCTCTCCCCGGTAGTACATAGTGCACCGTGCTCGCCCCCGTAGTACATACTGCACCATGCTCGTCCCGGTAATGCATACTGCACCGTGCTCGCCCCGGTAGTACAGCACCGTGCTCGACGCGGTAGTGATACTGCACCGTGCTCGACCCGGTAGTACATACTGCACCGTGCTCGCCTCGGTAGTGCATACTGTACCGTGCTCGATCCGGTAGTACATACTGCACCGTGCTTGCCCCGGTAGTGCATACTGCACCGTGCTCTCCCCGGTAGTGCATTGTGCACCGTATTCACCCCGGTAGTGCATACTGCACCGTGCACGCCCCGGTAGTACATACTGCACCGTGCTCGCCCCGGTAGTACATACTGCACCGTGCTCGCCCAGTAGTACATACTGCCCCGTGCTCACCCCGGTAGTACATACTGCATTGTGCTCGCGCTGGTAGCACATACTGCACTGTGCTCTCCCCGGTAATACATATTACACAGTGTTCGTCCCGGTAGTACATACTGCACCGTGCTCGCCCTGTAGTACATATTGCACCGTGCCCGCCCTGTAGTACATATTGCACCGTGCTCGTCCCGGTAGTACATATTGCACCGTGCTTGCCCTGTAGTACATATTGCACCGTGCTCGTCCCGGTAGTACATACTGCACCGTGCTCGCCCTGTAGTACATATTGCACCGTGCCCGCCCTGTAGTACATATTGCACCGTGCTCGTCCCGGTAGTACATATTGCACCGTGCTTGCCCTGTAGTACATATTGCACCGTGCTCGTCCCGGTAGTACATACTGCACCGTGCTCGCCCTGTAGTACATATTGCACCGTGCTCGTCCCGGTAGTACATATTGCACCGTGCTCGCCCTGTAGTACATATTGCACTGTGCTCTCCCCGGTAGTTCATATTGCACCGTGCTCGTCCCTGTAGTACATAATGCTCTGTGCTCGCCCTGGTAGTACATGTTGCACTGTGCTAGTCCCGGTAGTACATGCTATACCGTGCTCGTCCCGATAGTACATGCTATACCGTGCTCGTCCCGGTTTTCCTTCTTGACTGATTTACCTTCCTTGATAATTCAAGCTACTTAATAAAGTGAATAATTAGTTACTCGTGATGTACCCTAGTACACAGTCAGTCCTTTTTTTTCTCTTTTGCCCTTAAGTTCCTCATTAATAATGCTAGTAACATTTTTATTTCTACAAGTACATGTACAAGGTATACAGTCCCAGCTGACATCAATAACTTACTACTATATAGAAAGCCGCTTGTTATGCAGAACATTTCGGGCAAATTAGGTCAATATTGTCTCAGGATGTGACCCACACCAGTCGATTAATACCCGAGTACCCATTTTACTGATGAGTGAACAGGGTCTGCTGGTGTCTTTGGGAAACACATCCTAATGCTTTCCATTAGGGCTTACGGACGATCGCCCCCCGGACCTCAGAGTGTGAGCTGAGTGCGCTAGCACTCGAGCAATGTATTACATCTGGTGAAGGATAACAAATGGCAGGCCTTGGACAGTCATGGAACGCTTTCCCAATTTTCTGCCAAATAACAGGAAATCACATGATTTCAATGTCATATTCTTTTTTTTTTTACTTGAATCACTTATTTTATTTTCAAGGTTCACTGTTTTGTTGTTGTTAGGTTTGAATATGAGCTCCTGCGCTCTGCCTCTTCACTAGCCGTTACAGGATTCACCCCCTCCTGGCACTCAAGCTTTGGTTTCTTGTTTCTCCCAGCGTTGCATAATTATGTCTTCTTCCATCCCGTGTGGGATGGTGTATTGCTCGGTCTCCCTAACACACTCGTTCGTTTTCTGTGGTCTTACCCATCTCCTCTCAGCTTAGATTCCTGTTTTCTGCTTGGTTACTAGGCCCTTGCTATTCCAGCTCCTCTGTTCATTCTCTGGTACGGAAGTGGTGCCTGCTGCCTGTCTTGTCCTGATTGCCTGTATGTTCAACTTCCATGGTATGTACCATATTTTCTCTCTATCTTCGTAACTAACTGTATCCCTCCTTACTGGTGTATTAAAATCTCCAGATAAGAATTGGGTAGCTTTCATCTAGTGCATTGTCCTGAGGCATCTTAGTCCTGAGGCATCTTAGTTGCTGCTTGGTACCGTGCTCTCTCGTCCGCTAATTTACGTTAAATGAGTTTCAGTTTACCCATTTTGAACATTTTTCAATATTTAACCCTTAAATCGTCGTAGAACTAGCAAAAAAAAAAAAATACTGGTGGTGTGGCAGAAGCCAAAAAATAAATTCTTACCATTTGAAAGTATCCATCTTTGTAAGAAGAATAAGATCCCAAAATTAGTTCAAAACTTACCTATTTATGGAATGTTGAAGTTGGCGGAGAATAACCCAGTGATAGCAATGCAGTTGCAATTATAGCATAGTTTTTGCTTTGTATTTTCTTTATCAATTATGCATACACTTTTTAATTTGGTTTTATTTTCAGTGTCTAACTTGAGTAAACAAACAGAAACACTTCGCAGCATTTACAAATATTAGTTATCACTATAAATTATTCACTGTTTACTATGAACATAGAAATTCTTTACGTCTATTGATTGTTTATATATTCTAACACTACTCACAAGATCTCCCATTATATTATATTTTTTAGTGTATGACACTGGTGGGAACCTGGAACTATGTAGAGTGCCCCATCATACTGCGTTGTTTTGGTTTTCTGGTACAATGAATGCAAAAATAACTTCCTTTCTGTGATCTCTTCTTTTCTAAAGAAGGAATAGTTGAAGGAAAGTGGGCACTTTTCTTTAGCTAAAATGAATCACTTTCATCGATATGTCGGCAAATTAAATGTGTGGATCCCCGATATGTTTTTTTAATGTGTCTTACGACAGATAAATATAACTCACTGAATTTTGGCTTTCCTCAAGTTTTCACCTGGAATAAATGTAAACATTAGTAGAGTTACAACTAAGAGATGGGAGAATAATTTACTATCTCATCTGAAACGTTTCTGACACAATCTATTTATCTTATTTGTCAACGAAAAGCATATTTTTTTTATGTAATCCATATCTGTAAGCGATTTTTCAACAGTCTCTGTGTATGTCTCTCCACCTTCCCAGTGTGTTTTACTTAAAGTTTGTGTATGTTTGTCTTCCCAGTGTGTTTTACTTCATGTCTGTGTATGGTTGTCTTCCCAGAGTGTTTCACTTCATGTCTGTGTATGGTTGTCTTCCCAGAGTGTTTCACTTCATGTCTGTGTATGGATGTCTTCCCAGAGTGTTTCACTTCATGTCTGTGTATGGTTGTCTTCCCAGTGTGTTTCACTTCATGTCTGTGTATGGTTGTCTTTTCAGTGTGTTTCACTTCATGTCTGTGTATGGTTGTCTTTTCAGTGTGTTTCACTTCATATCTGTGTATGGTTGTCTTTCCAGTGTGTTTCACTTCATGCCTGTGTATGGTTGTCTTCCCAGTGTGTTTCACTTCATGTCTGTGTATGGTTGTCTTCCCAGTGTGTTTCACTTCATGTCTGTGTATGGTTGTCTTCCCAGTGTGTTTCACTTCATGTCTGTGTATTGTTGTCTTCCCAGTGTGTTTCACTTCATGTCTGTGTATGGTTGTCAACATTGCTGAATGCCTCTTATCATGCCATTATGTCACTAACAAAAAATATTTGCACTTCATTACGAGTTACTTTTCTGCTGAATCATGGCATAAATTTTCCATTCGCTCGCACTGTTCACCACATTTCTGTACTGTTAATCTTCAGATAATCACAAAATGAAGGGCTTTATTCCAGCTGTGTGTGAATAAATTATGTCCCATGCCAAGATACGGTAAAATCGTTTTCATGACAACAGCAGAAGATATTCCTGAAAGATTTCTGGTGTTTTCTAAGATTTTATTGTTTATGCACACGATAATATCTAATAATATAATGGTTTCATAATCATACAGCATAAATACCTTCATACCAAACTAATGTCTTTTGCTGTGTGCATATTGCATGAAATAAAGCCAACCTTTGAATAATATCAGGATAAAAAATTTCAATGAATTTTTGTTCAGGGCAAATCATAACTTCCCTTATTTTGTACAAATCATCCTTCTGAATTGCTTTTGTCATAAGCAACAAAGTCACGAATATTAAAAAACTACAAACTGTCATTATTTCACCGAAAACCGGTGTTGATAAAAGTTTATCTGCGCTCCAACATTTCTATATTTTCCTTTTGTGAACATGTGGCACGAGCATGAGTGTTGCAAAGAACTGGAGCAGCTCTGCTCCAGTTCTTTGCAGCTTTGTGAACGCGAGATTTCACTAAAATATATTTATTGTTCATTGTGTACAGGTAATAACTGAGTCACAGTTAATTTTGTAGGTGCATCATCAAGAAATAATTTGAAATAATTTAGTTCACTTGAATCCTCAAAACATGTCACTCCTGATAGATTCACTGGAATCCTCAGGACTTGTCACCCTTGATAGATTTACTGGAATCCTCAAGACATGTCTCCCCTGATGGATTCACTGGAATCCTCAGAACATGTCACCCATGATGGATTCACTAGAATCCTCAAGACATGTCTCCCTTGATGGATTCACTGGGATCCTCAAAACATGTCACTACTGATGGATTCACTAGACTCCTTATGCATGTCTCCCTTGATGGATTCACTAGAATCCTCAAGACATGTTTCTCCTGATTGATTCCCTGGAATCCTCAAGACATCACTCCTGTTGGATTTACTGGAATCCTCAAGAGATGTTTATCCAGATTGATTCCCTTGAATCCTCAAGACATGTTACTCCTGATGGATTCATTGATTCACTGGAATCCTCAAGACATGTCTCTCCTGATGGATTCACTGAAATCCTCAAGACATGTCTCTCCTGATGGATTCACTGAAATCCTCAAGACATGTTTCTCCTGATTGATTCCCTGGAATCCTCAAGACATGTCACTGCTGATGGATTCACTGGAATCCTCAAAACATGTTTATCCTGATTGATTCCCTGGAATCCTCAAGACATGTCACTCCTGATGGATTCACTGATTCCCTGGAATCCTCAAGACATGCCACTCCTGATGGATTCACTGATACACTGGAATCCTCAAGACATGTCACTCCTGATGGATTCACTGGAATCCATCAGGGGTGACATGTCCGGTGGTACTGGGCACCTGTTGGTTGAAGCACTGATGGTTGAGTGTACTAAGGCGTCTCGGAATTTTAGTGGGCTTCCCGGCAGTCATGCTAAATTATCGTTGGTTCGAGTCCCGACCACTCACAGTATACCTGGAGAGGGTTTCTGGGGTCAGTGCTCCGCGGCCTGGTCAGTGACCAGGCCGCATGGGGGATCATTCCCTGATCAACCAGGTTGTTACTGTTGGCCGCAAGTAAACCGACGTACGAACCAGAGCCCGGCTGGTTAGTTACTGACTTTAGGTGCCTGTCCAGAGCCTTCTTGAAGTCAGTCAGGGGTCTATTGGTAATTGTTATTTGTGTAAAACCAATCGTTAGTGGATGCATTATATAAAATCGAATGGACAAGAGGCTTGAACCATAGTCTCAAAATTAGCAGATCTCATGCGCCCTACCACCTGAGCTACCAGGTTTCTAAGGAAGATTTGGAAACAGTACTTTTATGCATATTTCCGTCACAGACACAAATTGTAACACAAATGACTCCTTCCCGCAATCCTGGAACTTTAGTAGCAAATCTATTTATAACTCCCTATAACTATATACAAAAGATGAGGTAATCAGTCCCTAAGCCTTGGAGTTAGTGTTTACAGTATCGTGGTGGTGGAGAATCTGGAGTAAAGGCAAGAAGATTGGCGGTTATATAGGCGTCAGTGGATAAGGACGTGTAGGCGGGATTCCCCGGTGGAAGTAGGTCCCACCCAAAGGAATGGGTTAGTTATAGCAACCTGGAAGAAGGTCTTGTTGATGTCCTCCGAACCAAGATTCCATGATGTTGCAGTGTCTGACAAGTTGTGCAAGAAAGGTATAAAATACCTGTTTCGTGTACTAGTACAAACAGCAGTATTTTATATTATTGTGACCACGAACTAGTGGTATTGATCAATAACAACACTGCACTAACCAAGGACTCGAACCCATGCTGCTTTGGCCTGCCTCATGGTGGGCGAAAACACATGACGCCCTAATCCACTGGAATATACGATCCTTAAGAGTAGCGCATCCAGCAGAACTGGATGTTGTACTCGCTACCCAAGGACACACGATGGTGTGGATAACTCTAGGCTAATTTCATTCTAGTCCCTGTTTGGTGAACTAGTACCAGTGCCCCCACCCCAGCCCTAGATAAGTGAACCCCATCCCTGGCATACATGTCATTTCTGCCATAGAAGAAGTCCCAGTTGTCAATGAATGTTACCGCATTTTACTTACAGTAATTGTCCAGCCAGCAATTGACACTAATTGCCCTGGACATCCATTCATTTCCAACTCCTCTCCTTGGCAAAATACCACATATGACAGGGTTCCCACCCTTCCTCCTAATTATCTCTATTGCTGACCTATACCTGCGAATCAGGTCCTCACTCCTACGTCTGCCAACATCGTTGCCTCCAGCACTGAGACAGATAATAGGATTGCTCCCATTACCTCTGATGATGTCATCCAGACGGCTAACAGTATCCTTCATCCTAGCCCCAAGAAAACACGCCTTTTGCCTCCTACTCCTATCCTTCAAGCAGAAGGCCATATCCATGTACCTAGCCTGGCTATCCCCAACAACAACAATGTTTTTACCTTCCTTGGCATAGTTCGTCGTGATGTTCCCAGAAGTCGACTCACATTCATCAGGTAACATGGAGAATGGGTTCGATGTTTCCACAACAGTTTCCTGGATCTTCGTTGATTCTACCTTTCCATCCGTCCTCTTCATCCTTAACTTTGTCCCATGCTTTCCAGCCACTGTCCAGGTTCCTTTCTTGGCTTGAGGATTCTCAACAGGAGGATTATTATGAATCTTCTTGTTTTCCTCAGTCAGTCGTCCTATCTCAAGCTTAGCCATCCTCAGTTCTTCCTTTAGCTGCTAGTAGAATTGCCCAAGAGAGGACATCTTGTTCAGGTTACAGAGAGCACACAAGACACGTCTTCACAGAGTTAAGTACAGGTCACCAATTGAGATCAGGCTTATCGGGCGGTAATTTGACGGTAACGACTTGTCTCAGTTTCTTACAATCCGTGTCTCCTCGTCCTATCTTCTGCCCATTCTGTCCATTGTAGTCCAGAGTTCATAGATGAAGAATATCCAAAATTTATGGAATAGCTAATAATCTAAATTTCCCAAGAAACGTAATTGATAAATCTTTTAAAATTGCTAGAAATACTATTTTAAATCCAAAAAGGGACAACCAACCTTATTCAACTAAAAATATGTTGGTTCTCCCTTACCATGAAAACTTGGTTGATATGCCTTCTCTACTTAAGACTTTTAATATCAAAGTTGTATTTAAAAATCATGATACAGTAAAAAGTTTATTACGGTCAAACTGGTAAAAGTCTCGAACTTAGATTAGAACAACATAAATATAGCATTAGAACTGGACAAGATTCTAATGCTCTATTTATTTATGTGAGAGATTTTAACCATCAAATGGATTTTCAAAAAGTTGAGAAAGTTGTATCAAGCAAGTCCATGGTCGACAGGAATATAAGTAAGTAAGTAAGTAAATTTATTCAGGTATACACAATACAGTTACATAGAATTATCATACATAGCAGCATATGTGTAGAGAACCTGAGATAACCCAAAAAAGTCAGAGTGACTTATTTCCATTGGGGTCCTTTTACCTTATTATTATAATAAAAAGGTCATAATATCATATTATTATTCTATAATCATAATAAAAAGACTATCTACTACACGAGGGTCTTTAGGACTATCTACAATACGAGGGTCATTACTATGAATAAGATAAAAATTACACGTGTGTTAGCTAAAAAATAAAAAATCATTCCCTTCCTTTTCTGTTGCTACAGTCATCAGACACCTTTTGACTCTCTTCTTGAACTGTTTTATGCTATGACTGGCTTTGACGTATGCAGGCAGTCTGTTCCATTCCTTTATTGCTGGCCACTGACTGTGGGTACTACAAAGTTGTGCTCTCTCCCCCTGGTACTATGATTGCTTTGCTTCCCAACCTTAACAAAATTGGCAGCAAGATATTCTGGGCACTGTTTGTGAGCAATTTTATAAACATGATTTAGCTTCAGTTGTTTTACTCTGTCTTCAACATTAAGCATATCCAAATGCTGTAAATCATTCTGGCCTACATACTCTCTTGGACCTAAGCCCAGGATGAATTTTACAATTTTGTCCTGGGTGATTTGCAGTCTATCTCTCTTTTTTTTTTTTTTTTTTTTTTTTCAAGGCAGAGTACGATGAAGAGCAAGCGTAATCCATATGACACTGTGTAAGGGCTAGACATAGGGTCCTGCGAGCCTCAGTAGGTAGACATTGTGCTTGTCTATAGAGGAACTTCTGTCTGGCATTCGCTTTCTTTATTACACTGTTCCCTATCAATTCTCCTGACATGCATGGGTCAAAGGGGATTCCCAAATATTTTACTGAGGAAACCGAAGTGATGGGCTCCCCATTACACTGGACATTAAAATTATTTACCCTTCTCAGTTTATGTTTCGTGCCAAAGAGTATGGCTTCAGTTTTCCCATGGTGTAATGATAGTTTGTTTTCTACTAACCATTTCCTGAAGAACTTCAGTTCCAGTGTTAATATATTAGCTATATCTTGTGGGTCTTTACCTGACACTAACAGAGCACTGTCATCTGCATACAGTAGGATTTGCACTTGAAACTGATAAGCATGTCATTAACATAGCATAAGAATAATAAGGGACCTGGAATACTACCCTGGGGAACTCCACATGCTATCGGAAGGGGTTCTGATTCCGTTTTGTTGATTTTGACAATTTGTCTCCTGTTGCTAAGGTAAGACTTAAGCCAGTCTGCAGAACCTATACCCATAGCTTGAAGATTCTTACATAATATATTGTGGTTGACAGTATCGAAGGCCTTTTGCAGGTCTAATGTTACCATACTTATGAGGTTCCCCATTGACATTTCAATTCTCATGTAATCCATCAGATTAATTAGGGAGGTGTCAGTTGAGTAAGTTCTTCTAAAGCCCGATTGATAGCTATGGAGAATGTTGTTGTCATTAAGGTACTTAACTACTTGACAGTACACCGCCCTCTCTAGGATTTTGGATATTATACTGAGTATACTAACAGGCCTATAGTTGCTGACATCAGACCTACTATTTTTCTTGAAGATAGGAGTAACTCTGGCTTCCTTTAACCCATCCGGTACGGTATTAGTGGTGAGGAACAGATTTATTATGTGAGTAATAGGGATTGACAGTTCAGAAGCACCATCTTTTAGGTACTTAGACGGGATGTTATTCGGGCCAGTGCTCTTAGTTGGGTTTAACCTGCTTAGTTCTTTTTGAATAAAGTCATGAGATACACTTACTAGTTGACAACTGTTTGGGGTTACTCCTTTATTGGTATAGTATGTTTGAAACTTATCAGAGTCTGTGTTAAAGGTATTTGATGTAGCTGGTAGTTTACTTACTAGTGTTGCTGGAACAGATGTGTAGTAGGAATTAAAACAATTTGCCACCTTAGATGTTTCGTGGCATACCTCGTTATCGATAGTGAGTACTATGTTAGACCTATCTACTGGTTTATGGCTATACCCCAACTGTTTTAGCTGTTGCAAGAGCTTTCTGGGGCTATGCTTATACTCTTCAATTTTTGAGCAATAGTGCTTTGCCTTTGCTCTTTTTATAAGTCTCTGCACTCTGTTCCTCACCCTTTGGAATTCATTTAGTGCTGCAATATCCTGTCTGTTTGCTTTAAATCTTTTTAGCAGCTGGTCTCTGAATTTCATATTATCTAATATCTCAGTAGTCATCCAGGGTTCAGTTCTTCGTTTAATCCTAACCTCTTTAACTGGTGCAATATTATCAAGGATGGTAGTGAACACTGTTTTGAATTTTTCCCAGGCATCGTTGACGTCCGTGCAACTTGTTATCTCTGTCCAGTCACAATTGTGTAGCCTATTTACCAGTGTTTCTTTACTGTAGTTTCTAGTTGACCTCATTTTTATTGTCCTGTGTAGGCCTGTCCAATCCCTAGTGATTTTCCTGGTGCAATAAATTATGAAATGATCACTAAGGCCTGTGGTAATGACGCCTGACTGACTAATGTTCTCAGAGCGGTTACAAAATATGTGGTCAGTTAGGGTAGCTGAGAACTGTGTGATCCGGGCTGGTGTATTAATTAGTTGAGTGTAACTATTTAAACCTAGAATTTGCTTATACATTTTGCATAGCCCGTTATTTTGCTGCTGAAAACAGTTATTGAAGTAGCCCAGTATTATTGTCTCGCAATTGTTTTCAAGTCCGGACAATACTCTGGAAAAGTCTTTAAGAACTGGTCCTGGGTGGGAGGGCGGTAACTAGTTCCTACTGAGATGGGTTTAGTCTTGGGAAGCAGCACTTCAAAAAACAGAATCTCCACTTTATTGTTATTTAAATCAGGTCTTGGGTTGTAAGCTAAGTCATTTCTAATGTAGGCACATACTCCACTACCCTTTCTGTTCCTATCAAAGCGTTATATATTGTAACCTTCTATTTTGACCTCGTCATCAGTCACCGTATCATCCAACCAGGATTCAGAGATGGATATAACTGCCGCCCTAGTTCTGTTAGCTAGAATCTTAATCTCTGACAATTTTGGAAAAAGTGATCTTGCGTTGACATGAATAAAGTGAAGGCATGTTTTCATAAACCAATTATAATCATCAATATATGGCAATGGGCCATTTGTATTAAAATTAGGTAAATCAACGTCATCATTGCTAAAGGGTAACTGTGCCAAAGTGCATTTGTTGCACACAAAATGAATTTTGGCACCGTTACTATAATTGTACATACATCCATCGTGCACTCACCCCTTACACATTTTACATAAGGTGTCTTTTCTGTTTTTCTTGCGTACTTTAGTACAGTGTATGCACCTGTTTGGTGGTGTTTGAGATAATGAGAATGGCCGTATTGTCTCACATTGACCTATGTATACATTACATATGGGGTTAAGGTTATCATTCCTAGCTACTAGACCATTATTAACACCGTCACTTATCTGTCTGTTTTGCCTCTGCACAATAGTTTGAGGTCCTGGATTAATTTGGATATCACTACTTAACAGCACTACAATAAGAGCTGTGTGCCACTGTTTTTGTTTGGGTATGCGGTGTTGCCATACCTTGCGGTGATAGTGAGATTTACGTTTCTGGTAGGATGGCAACTGATGAGCTTTCACTGTCCAGGGCGCTATTACTCCATTCGCCTTTTCCAGCCCCCATGACTGTTTTCTTTCTTCATGGAATTGCAGGAGAAAGATAAATATAATTATGGCAGCCTGTACCCCCTAATGCCTGCCATTTTCACTCTTCGCTCTTTTACTCATATACAACAATATTTATTTCTCTTTTCCAATCACCTAGCAAACCCTAGTGTCTGCTTTAGCAATCACCACTGAATTACTAGTAAATTTTCTACTTCAAAAACCCTCTTCACTCCTCACTTATCCCTTAACTTCACAAACCCCTTTCACTTATCCTCTTATTTCACACCCCTACCCGCCTCACTTCACAGTCCGGTTTCACCTATTACACTTCTAACCCCTTTTCATTCTGGCAGGACCAGAAAGTTTTAATCAATGGCTTTATCTGTCCAAATCCACCTCAATTCCATTTATCGGGGGTTGTGTCGTGTGTCATAAAAAGCAGTTTTGAAAAAAAGCATGAATATTTCCTTTGGTTTATATAAATTAGATTCATTTATAATTAATAAAATTTGGGAAGAATTTAATAATACATTGGACAAATAATATATCTTAATTCTTGGGTAGAGTATTTGGTATGTCGTGAAGGACCTGCCTAGTTAGGGCTAACATTCCTGCTGCAGTGTTCCGTTCTTATGAATTGGGTGTCGTCGCGTGTCAGGTGTTGCTTCGTTGTGGGATGTAATGGTGAGGTGTAGTCTCGACCTTTTATATGGCTTCCTTTGATGTATTTACAATTCCTTGATAATGTGAGAAGTCACGAAAGCGCTTGGAATTTCACTGTTCTTTCACAGTGGTTGTTTTGCATATTTATATATTTATATAAAGCCACCTGTCTACGTGACGTAGATGAAACAATTAAGAAAAAAATGAATAAATAGATGTGATATATATTAAATGATGAAAATTATTTTTTGTGTGTCAGTCTCATGTTTCCTGGCACGTCTTAGCAGGCGTTTTTAACAAGCTTTCATAGATTTTTTGACGCGTCTCCATTCGTTTTCATTACGTGTGTCCCCTTGTGCTTATGTGTTACCAGGTGTTTCTAACACATGATACAAGGTGCTTCTAACATGTGCTTCCAGTTATTTCAGGCATGTGTTCTCACATGTTTCTGTCACATATTACATGGATCTTTTAACAAGTGCTTCAAATTGTTTCTAACAGGTTATCCCAGGTGTTTGCAACACCTGAGTGTTATAAACACCAAAAGTTTGTGATGTTTCAGGTAACTAAATTCAGATCTTAGTAATACGAGAACACTGATGATTCTAATAATCATTTCCATGTGTTTCTAGCACGTGATCCCAGGCATTTCTAATGTATATTTTCTAGTTTTTCAAGACAAGATTTTTTAGATGTTTCTAACAAACTTTTGCAGGTATTTTTGCAATTGTTCTTAGGTGTTTTAAACAAATGCTCCACTCTGTTTTTTTCTCAACAGTTCCCATATGTTTCTAACAAGACTTCCCCAGCTGTTTCTAACAAGTCTTCCCAGATGTTTCTAAAAAGCCTACCCAGGTGTTAACAAGTCTACGCAGGTAATTCTACCCAGGTGTTAACAAGTCTACGCAGGTAATTCTAACTAGTCTACCCAGGTGTTTCTAACAAGTCTACCCAGGTGTCAACGAGCCTTCCCAGGTGTTTCTAACAAGTCTTCCCAGGTGTTTCTAGCAAGTCTACCCAGGTGTTAACAAGTCTAGCCAGGTAATTCCAACAAGTCTTCCCAGGTGCTTCTAACAAGTCTACCAAGGTGTTTCTAACAAGTCTACCCAGGTGTTAACAAGTCTACCCAGGTGTTTCTAACAAGTCTACCAAGGTGCTTCTAACAAGTCTTCCCAGGTGTTTCTAGCAAATTTACCCAGGTGTTAACAAGTCTAGCCAGGTAATTCCAACAAGTCTTCCCAGGTGCTTCTAACGAGACTACCAAGGTGTTTCTAACAAGTCTACACAGGTGTTAACAAGTCTACCCAGGTGCTTCTAACAAGTCTACCCAGGTGTTTCTAACAAGTCTACCCAGGTGTTTCTAACAAGTTTACCCAGGTGTTCCTAACAAGTCTTCCCAGGTGTTTCTAACAAGTCTACCCAGGTGTTTCTAACAAGTCTACCCAGGTGTTTCTAACAAGTCTACCCAGGTGTTACTAACAAGTCTACCCAGGTGTTACTAACAACTCTACCCAGGTGTTACTAACAAGTCTACCCAGGTGTTTCTAACAAGTCTTCTCAGGTGTTTCTGACATTTATTCAAGCTGCAATATAGTCTTCATTTCCAAGAACGACCACATTGTGTAGACCCACGATATATCGTCGTCTCTGGGAAAGACAAAGTGAATCAACATTACTTATCACTACTTCGTGGTTTTACACTTCCTCAAGTCATCCTGGATATTGCTTGTCCGAAGGTTGTTTGGAAATATTCAAGGGTAAAAGGACAGATATCTATAAGGAACAGGAAATGAGGTGCTAAGAGAGCGGGATATATAAAGGCAGGTTTTAGGGGGAACATCTCAGAAGGTCTGCATCATCCCTTGAAGTTTCACTTCTGTTATCTAGGTGAGTTGTTCTGTGTTGGGGAAATTTTTATATAATAGTAACGAGGAAACCGCAGAGGTGCAGTAAAAGCTTTTGATTTTAGAATGTTCACTCTGTCTAGCATTATCAAGTTAACTGTTTTATTAAGGTCTTCATAGAGTGAAGCGTCGTCACGACAGTAGCTTATTCTGCATCTGTGAAGTTTCTTAATTACTGGGAGATTTTGTTGAGGAAGCGAGTGAGTAGTTGTAGCCTGCTGAGTGAGTTAGCAGACGAAGCGAGTGCACTGTTGTACCATGATGGGTGAGTTAGCAGAGAGTGCGAGTGTACAGTTGTACTGTGATGGGTGACTTAGCAGAGGGAATGAGTGTGTAATTGTTAGATATTGAAGGAATCAGCAGAAGCTAATGCACAGTTGTTCTGTGCTAAGCAGAGAACGCTAGAGCACAGTTATACTTTGCCGAGTGAGTTAGCAGAGATAGAGTTCAATTGTACTCTGCTGAGTTACTAGTTGAAGCAAGTGAACGGTTGTTCCGTGCTGAGTTAGAAGAGTTAGCGAGTACAAAGTTCATCCGCGAGTGTGCAGTTGTTCTGTATTAGCAGTGAGAGCAACTGAATAGTTTTACAGTGCTGAGTGAATTCCCAGAGGGAGTAAATGTACAGTCGTACTGTACCAGGAGAGTTGAGAGAGAGAGCGAGAGAGAGAGAGAGAGAGAGAGAGAGAGAGAGAGAGAGAGAGAGAGAGAGAGAGAGAGTACCGTTTTACTGTGCTGAGTTAGCATAGAGAGTGTTCAACATCTGAGTTCCTCAATGACTATTTTAAAGTCACTCTTTACATTATAATAATGTAGGGTTGTCCGAGAGGTCGTCTAGATTTATTCTCATTATGGTGGCGGATGTAACAACTGTATTGTGACTTAAATGTTCAAAATATAGAACATTTAGTTTTCCATCATTGTTGCTGGAAGAAATTAATTATTGTAATGCATACTGTAATGTATACTGGTAATGTATACTGGTAATGTATACTGGTAATGTATACTGGTAATGTATACTGGTAATGTATGCTATAATGTATACTGGTAAAAGCTTTTTCATGAATGCTTTTGTTAAAAAAATTACTGCACATGTGAAGCACCTTCGTATGTTTAGCGATTTATTTTAATCCAGCGATAATGATGATATTATTTTAGTCAGGAACAATATCCTGACACGAAACTTTATCAGATGAAGACTTGTCACATGCTTCAAACAGGGGGTTCCCTCAAGGGAGGTTCCTTGACGCTGGTGAGGGGCTCTTGATCTAGGGAATTGGACCTGTGCTCCAGTTCCCTGAATTGAGCCTGAATGCCTTCCATCCCCCCGCCAAATGCAGTGTATAATCCTATGGGTTTAGCGCTCCCTATGATTATAATTGTTATAATCCAGAGAGAAGGTCGGTGTTGTACAAGTGGGGAGTACCTTTAATTAATAGCGGTAAGTGTAGTACCCGGTTATTCCATCTCTCTGGCCTGGGTTAGAATACTGGTATAGTGGAATCACTGTTACCTTCGTAATTACACGGGGAGATTCGAGATTTTCTTGTTCGTGTGGTATAGCAGTTAACTACAGTGTCTAGTGTTTTCTTCGACACTTGGGCTGATTTTCAAGCCCCGGGTTAAGCTAGATCTCAACACTACTGCTACAGTTCACCAGTGGTAGTGTTTGCAGTAATGGTCAACTTTTGCTTGCAAGGGTTGTGTGAGACACATTTAAAGGTTGTGTGCAACACATTTAAAGGTTGTGTTCAACACGTTTAAAGGGATTAACATTGTAATGAAGAGCCTTAATAAATAGCTAGATATATTATACAAATATTATACATGTTTCGTAAAGCAAGGACAATTAGGCTTCATTTAGTGCTTCATTGGCTAGTGTAAGTCTGGGTGCTCAGTTCATTTTCAGTTTGGAAGTGAATTTAATTACCCATAGAAAAAGTTTTCTATGGGTAGTTTTAATTGAGTTCAGTTATGCATTTCTATATTCTGCGTAGAGCACTATCACACTTTCTCATTTCTATGCCTATCGTTTGTTTCAATGACCACGTAAGATTCCATAAAGTTGATTTTCCTATTGGTTGCTGCCCAAACTTCGCCTCACTTACGTTTAATTGTTAATTTTACAGATTTTAATAATACTGCTGTAGAACCTCTGTGTTCAGAATTAAATGGTTTCTGAGAATGTTCTAAATATGGATTTTTAAGAATATTGGATCAATTTTTCCATAGGAAACAATGTAAATTGGGTTAATTCGTTCCAGAACCCGAGAGTTACTCTTCACAAAACCACTTTTATGTCCGAATATTGGTTAATTAAATTTGTAAAATAACACGTGCAAGCAAGAAATAACATAAAAAAAGCAGGAAATCATACAAGAATTTTAACTCCTTTTGCCACATTAGCACCTTCATTTTTATAATTGAAAATAGGGTAGTTGTTGACCTGCCAATTCCTTGGCTGGGTCAACAAGACTTATTCCATTCTCGTGTTTTGAAATAAGTTCCTTATTTAGTTCAATGGTGATTCTTACAGCTTTCCTTTCAAGGTTTTTTTCCTCCATTATTCTTATTCGGGGCCATATTCACTTATTTTCAATAATAAAATAAAAATAACACGAAAGTTATACAAAAAAATAACAAATCACAACAGTTCAAAAAGCAGCGTCGTTCCTAATATATTTACATTTGCAAATATCAGTAATTTTTTATTTCTTTTCTTTTTCTGAATGAAGGCGCATCCGTTAAGTGTAACTGTAGTTACACTTAACACAATGACCAGGTTATGATTATGAGGACAAAAGCTGCCAAATTTGAGAAACGATGGTAAAAAAATACACTCATATATTTTACATAACTTTTATATCAACGTTTTGCCCAACCCTTAATGATGTGGATCAAACGTCTTCAACAAGTGCTCCATATAACTGTATAACTGTATTTGTGTTTAATATCGTGTCGTTCCAATGTTGTTATTGAACAATACCATTTTTTTCGTGGTCACAGTAATATAAAATACTGCTCGTTGTACTAGTACACCAAACAGGGACTAGAATGAAATTAGCCTAGAGTCATTCACTCAAACGTATGTCCTTGGGTAGTGAGTACAACACCCAGTTCTGCTGGATGCGTTACTCATTAGGATTGTTTGATCCCGTGCATTAAGGCGTCATGAGTTTTCGCCCACCGTGAGGTCGGCTAGTTGCAGTGTTGTTATCGATCAATACCCCTTGTTCGTGGGTACAATTTTATTATATTAAATGTATATATATATATATATATATATATATATATATATATATATATATATATATATATATATATATATATATATATATATATATATATATATATATATATATATATATATATATATATATATATATATATATATATATATATATATATATATATATATATATATTAGGTGACAATTAATGCTTTATATTTCACCATATGTGACTATGCCTTCAGTGGTATATAATATAATGCACTTTTCCTGCAGTATAATTTTGGATTATGAAATAGTTAAAATGCATCTACTGTATAAATGATAAATGTCATGTTTGGCATCATTCATTATTACATTTACTTAATTGGAAATTTCAAGAATATTAAAATGTATATGTTTTGAATATATACATATATCATGTAAATATATACGAATAACCTACATTCAGCAGCACAGATTAAAAAAAAATGTTTTCGGTCTACTAGGACCCTCAGACACTAGGATATGAGTTAGGAGGAAGTGTTTACATATGTAAACAAGGCCGGTGCACCAGAGTAAGAAGCACTCCAGTGACTCACAGTCCTAGAATAGTCGCATTATAAATCACTTAAGCATTTTGATAACTTGTTTTATGGTTACCCAAGAAAACATATGTGAGAGTGCTAACTCATCATTAGCTCTGTTTTTAAACAACTATTTACCACATTTGTCACATCTACGTGAATTAGTCAAATTTATAATGGACGGGCGGCTTGACTAAACGTTTACAAATCCCACAAACTTGCAATTTTAATAGAGGTTCGACATCCCTCAACATATTGAAATTGGCATCATTATTAATTATCGCCGCTTCCCTAATCTTTCTCTGCTATGTTGATACATTCCTTTAGCATCACTGAAATAAACTTTATGGATATCTCTACTTATGTACCAAAGTTCAGCATTGTTGTTGTCTCCAGTGTCTACAGAGTATCTATTGGCACTGTAACAATTGTCTCAATCAGCGCCAGGAATCTTATAAATGCCAGAATTCGTTTTGATATTTTCTAAGAACTTTCTGTTTTTATGGTAAATGGACTGCTGGCGGCAACATTTACACCATCACATGTAAATCTGACTAATTCAGGAAGAGATGATTAATGTGCGAAATGCTTGTTTGACAACAGAGTTACATATGTGTGACCCCACTGGTAGACTTTTCCTATGGCACCATTAAAAATAGGTTGGACATATGTTTTAGTAAAGTTTGATGCGAGTCGGATATGCTCAATGAGAGCCTACTATACTACTATACTACTCTACTACCACTACTCTACTACTATACTACTACTAATATACTACTATACTACCACTACTACACTACTATTATGGCGAAACGTATTCTTTAATAAATGTCCAGCACAGTACATACGAGTAAGTGTGTTTCCAGACATACTCACACAAGTAATCACAAGTTAAAGAGCGAATAAAAGCATAAAAAAATAAATAAGAGGTCATTATTATAACTTTTGTAGCTAACAAAATACTGGGGAATCAGTCCATGATGGGTTATATTGGGGTCTCAGATCATGGGTCATTATGGG
>NC_091356.1:16662425-16699925 GCF_038502225.1 Cherax quadricarinatus | reverse complement strand
CAGCGGCTCAGTGCGGCTGTTCAAAGGGGTAATGCCTTCTGTATTTTGGGCACACGCCCCAGCTCTGAGGAGCTGGATGAGGTTTTCGCCTTATAATCGGTGATACACACGTAACAACATGTACCTTATATGCCACCTTTATATAAACAATGTATCTCTTAAATCTTCTGTACCATATTATGTAATAAAATATTCCTATTGGTAAAAAAAATATATTTATACACACACACACACACACACATATATATATATATATATATATAGATATATATATATATATATATATAGATATATATATATATATATATATATATATATATATATATATATATATATATATAAATGCAAAACAACCACTCTGAAAGAATAGAGAAATTCCAAGCGCTTTCGTGACTACTCACATTATCAAGGAACTATGAAAGTAAAGCATCCAAGGAAGCTATATAAGGGGTCTGGCCAGCACCTCACTATCAGATCCCACAACGGTTAAACACCTGACGCGCGCCGACCCAACTTGGATAGGTCCTTTGCACAACTCACCCACAAACTATTCTACCCAAGAAAATTTAAAAATTATTATTTGTCCAGTGTATTATTAAATTCTTCCCAAATTCTATTAATTATAAATGGATCTAATTTATATAAACCGAAGGAAATATTCATATTATTGTCAAAACTATTGTCAAAAATATAAATTATCCAAATGGCTTGTTGATATTTTGAGCCCTATTGTTGGCAAAATTTCTAAGTTTAATGTTAAAAACAACATTGACTTGGTAGATAAATTAAGCTCCTTGACTGGCTTAAATGATTTTAACATGGTTAGTTTTGATGTTACTTCCTTGTTTACGAAAGTTCCTGTTGATGATTTATTAAGTTTCTTATCTGAAGAACTCGTTAACTATGATTTACCATTGCCAGTTCCTACTATCATTAAACTTATTAAACTTTGCATTGTTGATGCAAAATTTGTATTTAATGATAAGTTTTACACTCAGAAGTTTGGTATGGCAATGGGAAATCCTCTTTCACCTGTTCTTAGTAACCTATACATGGAATTTTTTGAAACAAGGTTGCTTAACACAATCCTCCCTAATAGAGCTAAATGGTTCAGATATGTTGATGATATTTTGTGTTTTATGCCCAAAAATGTAGATATACACCATTTCCTTGGAAAATTAAATAGCTTAGCCCATTCTATTAACTTTATTGTTGAGTTTGAAGAAAATAACTTATTGCCTTTTCTAGATGTTTTAATTATTAAGGGTAATAATGAATTCAAATTTAAAATTTACAGAAAACCTTCAAATAACTGTTCCTATGTCCACTATTATTCCTCGCATCCAGATAGAGTCAAACTGTCTGTTTTCTCATCAATGTTTTTGAGAGCTTTACGAATTTGTAGTCCTGAGTTCATAGATGAGGAAATATCCAAAATTTATGAAATAGGTAATGATTTAAAATACCCAAGAAATGTAATTGATAAATCTTTTAAAGTTGCTAGAAATACTTTTTACAATCCAAAAAGGGACACCCAGCCTTATTCAACTAAAAATATGTTGGTTCTCCCTTACCATGAAAACTTGGTTGATATGCCTTCTCTTCTTAAGACTTTTAATACTAAAGTTGTATTCAAAAATCTTGATACAGTAAAAAAAACTTTTGATAAAGAATTCCCCCAAAATGCTGATGGATGTGTCTATAAGATTCCTTGTAAAATTTGCGATAAAGTTTATTACGGTCAAACTGGTAAAAATCTCGAACTAAGATTAAAACAACATAAATATAGCATTAGAACTGGACAAGATTCCAATGCTCTATTTATTCATGTAAGAGATTTTAACCATCCAATTGATTTTCAAAAAGTTGAGAAAGTAGTATCAAGCAAGTCCATGGTCGACAGGAATGTAATTGAATCTTGTTTCATAAAAAGCAGTTTTGACAATAATATGAATGTTTCCTTCGGTTTATATAAATTAGATCCATTTATAATTAATAGAATTTGGGAAGAATTTAATAATACACTGGACAAATAATAATTTTTAAATTTTCTTGGGTAGAATAGTTTGTGGGTGAGTTGCGCAAAGGACCTATCCAAGTTGGGTTGGCGCACGTCAGGTGTTTAACCGTTGTGGGATCTGATAGTGAGGTGCTGGCCAGACCCCTTATATAGCCTCCTTGGATGCTTTACTTTCATAGTTCCTTGATAATGTGAGTAGTCACGAAAGCGCTTAGAATTTCTCTATTCTTTCAGAGTGGTTGTTTTGCATATTCTGAAATCACCTGTTTACTGTGATCTTATTGCATATATATATATATATATATATATATATATATATTTATACATGTATATATATATATATATATATATATATATATATATATAAATGTATATATATATATATATATATATATTCATGTATATATATATATATACATATATATATATACATATATATATACATGTATATATATATATATATATATATATATATATATATATATATATATATATGTACATATATATATATATATATATATATATATATATATATATATATATATATATATATATATATATAAACACTGATCTCTGGCCGAAGGAGGCTTGAACCTACAAACCTTGGAACAAGGTACGCAGTGCTTTACCATTCTCACCACACTGGACCAATAGGTAGGTTCGAGTCTCTTTTGGCCAGAGATCAGTGTTTGTGTATATTTCGCCTGCTCTTGCGAATTCCTTGCATTGTTAATATCTCTAGTAAGGCTGATGCATGCAGCGGATGAGATGAAAATCTGTAAGCCTTCTCCCTGAAAGCTGGCTGCCTTGGATCAACGTCTAGCGTGAGCTGGGAGCCAAGGTATTGTCCAGTGTGATGAGAACGGTAAAGCACTGCGTACCTTGTTCCAAGGTTTGTAGGTTCGAGTCTCCTTCGACCAGAGATCAGTGTTTGTGTATATTTCGCCTGCTCTTGCGAATTCCTTTCATATATATATATATATATATATATATATATATATATATATATATATATATATATATATATATATATATATATATATATATATATATATACATATATATATACAAACTTTGTAACATTGTGTCCATGTCCTCAGCACGACTCGAACCTGCAAACTCTGTATCAGAATACGCAGTACTTTACCACGGAGCATATAAAGTAATAATCATTGCTCCGAGGAAGTGGAAGGTGTGTATTATTACTAGGACCCAAAGAACTTCAGCATCACCGAGGCATTTTCCCTGGAAGTGAAGAGTTGTTGAGGTTCAATCTTAATAGTCTGCAGCACCTGCTGTTTCAGAATATTTTTTTTCAATGTTTTTCCAGTTAAATGAAAGAGTCATTTAAGACAATATTTACTTTTTTTGAATGATCTCATTTTCTCCACTTGCCTTTCTAGTGAATCGCTGTTATAAAGCTTACTAGCATCAAGATGATGAGAATGATATGCGTTGTGCTGGTGGCTGTGTCGGCCGTGATGCTGGTGGCAGCCAACCCACAGAATCCTCCTCCTCCTCCAGACGGCCGCCCTCACGGTCCCCGCTGCATGGGTAAGTCTTGACTGCAGTAGTGATAGTTGTACTAACATCAGCAATAGCAGATGAACAAGTAGTGAGAAAGACTATGCTTGCAAAGAACATAATAATTAAGGTTTCGTAGAGTTCCTGGCAATCAGCATTAATAATAATACTTATACTAACATCAGCAGCAGTAGTAATATTAATATCAGGAGCAATAGTAGTAGTAGTTATACTAACATCATCAGTAGTAGTCGTAACATTAGAGGTAGTTGTATTAACATCAGCAGTACAAGTAGTTATGCTAACATCAGTAGTAACAGTTGTAGCATTAGTGGTAGTTGTATTAACCTCTCCCCACTGGGCTCGAAGAGTGTGGTAGCTTCGTAGCAGCAGATGACGTCAAGAGGTGAAAATGCAGCAAGCACTACAGGATCTTTTTGGAGCCACACCCCAGCTTTGGGCCGCAGCCCGAGCGCTGAGGAAACTCAAGAATGCCTCTTGCTGTGTGAGCTGACTGCTACTTCTTCACTTGTCCGTCGCACCCTCTGAAATGATGTCTGTAATAACACCAGTAGTGGTCATAGCAGTGGTGGTAGTTTATTACTCTTAGTGATAGTGGCAGCTCTAGTAACTTCTGAGCTGTTGTGGCAACAGCAGTAACGGTAGTTGTACTAACATCAGCAGTAGTAGTTGTACTAGAGATAGTTGTACTAACACCAGCAGTTCTAGTCATAATAGCGGTGGTAATTATAATAATCGAAGCAGTAGTGGTAGTTATATAACACTCGGTAATAGTGGTATTTTTATGAATCTGATCAACAGTAGTAGATGAATTAACATCAACAGAAGTAGTCGTAGTAGTATTTGTATTATCCTCAACAGTAATTATGTCAGCAGTAGTGATAATCGTACTGACATCAGCAGTAAATGTAGTAATAGATGTGATAATTACACTACTTTCAGCTGTAGAGCAAGCAGCAGTAATAGTATTAGCCAAAGTTGGGCTATTCTCAGAAGTAGTAGTAGTAGTAGTAGTAGTAGTAGTAGTAGTAGTAGTAGTAGTAGTAGTAGTAGTAGTAGTAGTAGTAGTTGTTGTAGTAGTTGTAGTTGTTGTAGTAGTAGTAGTAGTAGTAGCAGCAGCAGCAGCAGTATTTTTTGTATTAACAAAAGCGGGAGTTGAAGTTGTATAAACGTCAGCATTAGGTTTACTTATATTAACTTCAGCAGCTATGGTAGCAGTATTATCTTCAGTATTAGCTGTAGTGGCAGCCAGCAATGATCTTACTGATAGTTACGTATTTTAATAAAGATAACAAGATGAAAATTACCAATGAAATTAATTCCACACAAAACACTAAAAAAGAGAAGAAGAAAAACTTTATAAAACTGGGTTGTTTAAATGTGCGTGGATGTAGTGCGGATGACAAGAAACAGATGATTGCTGATGTTATGAATGAAAAGAAGTTGGATGTCCTGGCTCTAAGCGAAACAAAGCTGAAGGGGGTAGGAGAGTTTCAGTGGGGGGAAATAAATGGGATTAAATCTGGAGTATCTGAGAGAGTTAGAGCAAAGGAAGGGGTAGCAGTAATGTTAAATGATCAGTTATGGAAGGAGAAAAGAGAATATGAATGTGTAAATTCGAGAATTATGTGGATTAAAGTAAAGGTTGGATGCGAGAAGTGGGTCATAATAAGCGTGTATGCACCTGGAGAAGAGAGGAATGCAGAGGAGAGAGAGAGATTTTGGGAGATGTTAAGTGAATGTATAGGAGCCTTTGAACCAAGTGAGAGAGTAATTGTGGTAAGGGACCTGAATGCTAAAGTAGGAGAAACTTTTAGAGAGGGTGTGGTAGGTAAGTTTGGGGTGCCAGGTGTAAATGATAATGGGAGCCCTTTGATTGAACTTTGTATAGAAAGGGGTTTAGTTATAGGTAATACATATTTTAAGAAAAAGAGGATAAATAAGTATACACGATATGATGTAGGGCGAAATGACAGTAGTTTGTTGGATTATGTATTAGTAGATAAAAGACTGTTGAGTAGACTTCAGGATGTACATGTTTATCGAGGGGCCACAGATATATCAGATCACTTTCTAGTTGTAGCTACACTGAGAGTAAAAGGTAGATGGGATACAAGGAGAATAGAAGCATCAGGGAAGAGAGAGGTGAAGGTTTATAAACTAAAAGAGGAGGCAGTTAGGGTAAGATATAAACAGCTATTGGAGGATAGATGGGCTAATGAGAGCATAGGCAATGGGGTCGAAGAGGAATGGGGTAGGTTTAAAAATGTAGTGTTAGAGTGTTCAGCAGAAGTGTGTGGTTACAGGAAAGTGGGTGCAGGAGGGAAGAGGAGCGATTGGTGGAATGATGATGTAAAGAGAGTAGTAAGGGAGAAAAAGTTAGCATATGAGAAGTTTTTACAAAGTAGAAGTGATGCAAGGAGGGAAGAGTATATGGAGAAAAAGAGAGAGGTTAAGAGAGTGGTGAAGCAATGTAAAAAGAGAGCAAATGAGAGAGTGGGTGAGCTGTTATCAACAAATTTTGTTGAAAATAAGAAAAAATTTTGGAGTGAGATTAACAAGTTAAGGAAGCCTAGAGAACAAATGGATTTGTCAGTTAAAAATAGGAGAGGAGAGTTATTAAATGGAGAGTTAGAGGTATTGGGAAGATGGAGGGAATATTTTGAGGAATTGTTAAATGTTGATGAAGATAGGGAAGCTGTGATTTCGTGTATAGGGCAAGGAGGAATAACATCTTGTAGGAGTGAGGAAGAGCCAGTTGTGAGTGTGGGGGAAGTTCGTGAGGCAGTAGGTAAAATGAAAGGGGGTAAGGCAGCCGGGATTGATGGGATAAAGATAGAAATGTTAAAAGCAGGTGGGGATATAGTTTTGGAGTGGTTGGTGCAATTATTTAATAAATGTATGGAAGAGGGTAAGGTACCTAGGGATTGGCAGAGAGCATGCATAGTTCCTTTGTATAAAGGCAAAGGGGATAAAAGAGAGTGCAAAAATTATAGGGGGATAAGTCTGTTGAGTGTACCTGGTAAAGTGTATGGTAGAGTTATAATTGAAAGAATTAAGAGTAAGACGGAGAATAGGATAGCAGATGAACAAGGAGGCTTTAGGAAAGGTAGGGGGTGTGTGGACCAGGTGTTTACAGTGAAACATATAAGTGAACAGTATTTAGATAAGGCTAAAGAGGTCTTTGTGGCATTTATGGATTTGGAAAAGGCGTATGACAGGGTGGATAGGGGGGCAATGTGGCAGATGTTGCAAGTGTATGGTGTAGGAGGTAGGTTACTGAAAGCAGTGAAGAGTTTCTACGAGGATAGTGAGGCTCAAGTTAGAGTATGTAGAAAAGAGAGAAATTTTTTCCCAGTAAAAGTAGGCCTTAGACAAGGATGTGTGATGTCACCGTGGTTGTTTAATATATTTATAGATGGGGTTGTAAGAGAAGTAAATGCGAGGGTCTTGGCAAGAGGCGTGGAGTTAAAAGATAAAGAATCACACACAGGGTGGGAGTTGTCACAGCTGCTCTTTGCTGATGACACTGTGCTCTTGGGAGATTCTGAAGAGAAGCTGCAGAGATTGGTGGATGAATTTGGTAGGGTGTGCAAAAGAAGAAAATTAAAGGTGAATACAGGAAAGAGTAAGGTTATGAGGATAACAAAAAGATTAGGTGATGAAAGATTGAATATCAGATTGGAGGGAGAGAGTATGGAGGAGGTGAACGTATTCAGATATTTGGGAGTGGACGTGTCAGCGGATGGGTCTATGAAAGATGAGGTGAATCATAGAATTGATGAGGGAAAAAGAGTGAGTGGTGCACTTAGGAGTCTGTGGAGACAGAGAACTTTGTCCTTGGAGGCAAAGAGGGGAATGTATGAGAGTATAGTTTTACCAACGCTCTTATATGGGTGTGAAGCATGGGTGATGAATGTTGCAGCGAGGAGAAGGCTGGAGGCAGTGGAGATGTCATGTCTGAGGGCAATGTGTGGTGTGAATATAATGCAGAGAATTCGTAGTTTGGAAGTTAGGAGGAGGTGCGGGATTACCAAAACTGTTGTCCAGAGGGCTGAGGAAGGGTTGTTGAGGTGGTTCGGACATGTAGAGAGAATGGAGCGAAACAGAATAACTTCAAGAGTGTATCAGTCTGTAGTGGAAGGAAGGCGGGGTAGGGGTCGGCCTAGGAAGGGTTGGAGGGAGGGGGTAAAGGAGGTTTTGTGTGCGAGGGGCTTGGACTTCCAGCAGGCATGCGTGAGCGTGTTTGATAGGAGTGAATGGAGACAAATGGTTTTTAATACTTGACGTGCTGTTGGAGTGTGAGCAAAGTAACATTTATGAAGGGATTCAGGGAAACCGGCAGGCCGGACTTGAGTCCTGGAGATGGGAAGTACAGTGCCTGCACTCTGAAGGAGGGGTGTTAATGTTGCAGTTTAAAAAGTGTAGTGTAAAGCACCCTTCTGGCAAGACAGTGATGGAGTGAATGATGGTGAAAGTTTTTCTTTTTCGGGCCACCCTGCCTTGGTGGGAATCGGCCAGTGTGATAAAAAAAAAAAAAAAAAAAAAACGAATGAAAACAAAGCAACGCAAGCGTCAGTGCGCGACTAAGCTTTGACCCAGTGACTTTATATTAGGTTACCACTTTTATTATTCACAATTATAACCAACAATGAAAGACGTTAATGCCATCCAAACCATAACATTATTTTTAACACACCGGCCGTCTATCAACAAGGAAGAGTGACTCGAAAGACAGACAATACTTTCATCGTCACTCATTGAGTCACTCTTGCCAGAAGTATGTTGACATCACTGTGATATACCCGCTGCTTCTCAGAGTGCAGGTACTGTACTTCCCACCTCCAGGACAAGGAAAGTCTTACTGGTTTCCCGAATTCCTTTATAAGGTGTTACCTAATTCACACTCCAACAGCACGCCGTCATAAAAAACGATTTGCCCCCTCGTACATCTAACGTATTCAAGCCTTATGGATGTCCAAGCTTTTTCCTCAAATTTTCGTTTGACAGTCCCTGCCTCTTCTTTCCTTAACTTAAGAATTATTCATTCTTAGTCATTCTATTTTGCTCCATCCTAGAAAAATCCTCTACAGCGCCTAATTAATACTTTTGTTAGTTCCACATCTCATAATCTCCAAGCTCTAAATTCTCTGACTAATAGTTACCCCGGATATTATTCTAAAACACGTCATCTCTACTACCTCCAGCCTCATCCTCACTGCAACGTTTAAAACCATGTTTCACTCTTCTTCTACTTCACTCTCCAATGGAAGAAGAATTGAATGGATTATTTTCACTAATATTTATTCCTTAAAAAGGATTACAATTTTTTCCCTCTCAGAATATCTTTCCATAAAGTGTGAGCAATCAGGAGAGTGCGTAGGATTAGATGCCGGTAAAGAGCATTTGATCCATACAATACTCTAAAAGCAAGGTTTCTTTTCATCGGATCAGATCAAATCTCCCGTTACCTATGTTACGTGAGACCCTCAAGGATTCAGCGCTAAACCATAAAGATAATATCAGTTATTTAGAAGTCTAATTTTAATGTTATTGATTTTATTACTGTGTGTATTACAGAAAAGTTGTGCAACAATGCTACAACCTGTGCTGAGTGTGTCAAGGCTCTCATTCCCAGAGAAACAGCACGTCCCTGTTTCCACGGAAAACGTAAGTAATTCCAACCCTTTCTTCGGAGTTAAACAGAATTCATCGTTCTCCTAATACAGGCAGTAAATACCACTGATATCCCTTACAGTTATACCCTTTACAGTTATATGTCTTACAGTTATATTCTTTACAGTTATATCCCTTACAGTTATATCTCTTACAGTTACATCCCTTAGAGTTACCTCTCTTACAGTTATATCCCTTACAGTTATATCCCTTACAGTTATATCCCTTATAGTTATATCCATTACGGTTATATCCTTTACAGTTATATGTCTTTCATTTATGTGCCTAACAGTTATATCCCTTAAAGTTATATCCATTACAGTTATGTCCCTTACAGTTATATCCCTTACAGCTATACCCCTTACAGTTATATGCCTTACAGTTGTATGCCTTACAGTTATATTCCTTACAGTTATATCCCTTACAATTATATCCCTTTCAGTTATATGCCTTAGAGTTATATCCCTTACAGTTATATCCCTTAGAGTTATATCCCTTAGAGTTATATCTCTTACAGATATATCCCTTACAGTTATATCCCTTACAGTTATATCCCTTTCAGTTGCATCCCTTACAGTTATATACCTTACAGTTATATCCCTTAATGTTATATCCCTTACAGTTATATTCCTTACAGTTATATCCCTTAGAGTTATGTGCCTTATAGTTATATGCCTTACAGTTATATGCCTTACAGTTATATCCCTTATAGTTATATCCCTTACAGTTATATCCCTTACAGTTATATCCCTTTCAGTTATATCCCTTACAGTTATATGCCTTACAGTTATGTCCATTGCAGTTATATCCCTTACAATTTTATCCCTTACAGTTACATGACTTATAGTTATATACCTTATAGTTATATCCATTACAGTTATATCCCTTACAGTTATAAACCTTACAGTTACATGCGTTACAGTTACATCCCTTTCAGTTATATCCCTTACAAATATATGCCTTACAGTTAGATCCCTTACTGTTATATCGCTTACAGTTATATTCCTTAGAATTATATGCTTTACAGTTATATCCCTAACAGTTATATGCCTTACAGTTATATCCCTTACAGTTATATCCCTTACAGTTATATCCCTTACAGTTATATCCCTTACAGTTATATCCTTTTCAGTTATATCCCTTACAAATATATGCCTTACAATTATATCCCATACTATTATATCCCTTAGAGTTATATGCCTTACAGTTATTTGTCTTACAGTTATGTGCCTTAAGTATAAGGGATATAAAGTTATTTGTCTTACAGTTATGTGCCTTAAGTATAAGGGATATAAAGTTGTTTGTCTTACAGTTATGTGCCTTAAGTATAAGGGATATAAAGTTGTTTGTCTTACAGTTATGTGCCTTAAGTATAAGGGATATAAAGTTATTTGTCTTACAGTTATGTGCCTTAAGTATAAGGGATATAAAGTTGTTTGTCTTACAGTTATGTGCCTTAAGTATAAGGGATATAAAGTTGTTTGTCTTACAGTTATGTGCCTTAAGTATAAGGGATATGAAGTTATTTGTCTTACAGTTATGTGCCTTAAGTATAAGGGATATAAAGTTGTTTGTCTTACAGTTATGTGCCTTAAGTATAAGGGATATAAAGTTGTTTGTCTTACAGTTATGTGCCTTAAGTATAAGGGAAATAAAGTTGTTTGTCTTACAGTTATGTGCCTTAAGTATAAGGGATATAAAGTTGTTTGTCTTACAGTTATGTGCCTTAAGTATAAGGGAAATAAAGTTGTTTGTCGTCGAAAATGAGGAATTTTATTTTTAATTCAGGAAGAAATTTACAACAGTTTTTCACTCTGTTTTAAGGCATTAACAGATCAACTGAAGGAATTTAGGTTATAGCAAAAAAAAAAAAAAAAAAAAAAAAGAAATCAGCAATGTAAGTGAAGAGGAGGAAACGGAACCCACTGCTACACATTCAGGAAAAATTCGAATCCACTTTTATCTAATTATGCACACATAATTCTGTTCACTCCTGTGGTAGGTGGAATGTTTATGTAGGATGTTTATATAGGAAGTTTATGTAGGATGTTTATGTAAAATGTTTGTGTAGAATGTTTATGTAGGATGTTTATGTAGGATGTTTATGTAAAATGTTTGTTTAGAATGTTTATGTAGGATGTTTATGTAGGGTGTTTATGTAGGGTGTTTATGTAGGATGTTTATGTAGGGTGTTTATGTAGGATGAATGATGCCAATTCTTTAAAAAACAGATTTTCTTAAATGTATTTAAAATTATATTGCATTAAATTCATTAAATAAGTTTTTAATGATTTTAAAACGTATAATGGACACAGGGAAGGAGCAGAGCAAAATATTTTTATGTATTTCAAAAACCCTGCTGGGTAAAGACCAAAAGATTCATACATACCTGAAAAAACGCTGATGAATCGCCCCATAACACGTTTAGTTTCAGTATCATTTCATAATTAATACAACACTTTATATCTATCATATTTCAACAGCTTAATATGAAAAATGAGTTTACTTCAAAGTAACTAGATTTATACAATTTGTTGAGTAGAGAAAATGCTTAAGTTAATATACCTTTTGTGTTTTTGTTTTTTTTCAGCCTGCGACAGTACCCTTATCACCTGCCTGAATAATCTGAACTCGAAGGTAAGTCCTCCAACAACATTCGGAAGAATTCTGGTATTTCGCTCATACAGGCTTCAGGGAGAGAGCTTTTCATATAATTTAAGTGTGTTAATAAAATTTGTTTAACTAGTGGGAGGTCTTGTCAGTGAGTGGACCTAGGGGGCGTTGACCCCCGCAGCACTCTCCAGGTAGACTCCAGTTAGTTTCAAGTAACTACGAATATGTATTTAAAGCTATAATCCTCCCTTCCTCACTATTGATATTCTAACCATAATTTATTTTCTTTTATATTCAATAATATGAATGTCTTGTGAGTATGTAAGAAAGTACACATGTGTTTGCAGTGATAAATAATCTGCAGTGACTGACTGACAGTGACTGAGTGGCGGTGACTGAGTAGCAGTGACTGAATGTTCTCACAAATATTGCAGTGTATTTTAAATACATATTTGTTAATATATATATATATATATATATATATATATATATATATATATATATATATATATATATATATATATATATATATATATATATATATATATATGTCGTGCCGAATAGGCAGAATTTGCGATCTTGGCTTAAATAGCAACGCTCATCTTGCCATATAGGACAAGCGAAAATTTGTGAATGCAATAATTTCGCCAAAATCATTCTGAACCTAACGAAAAAAATATATTTTACTGTGTTTGTTTAGTATTAAATTATTGTAAACAAATCTAAAATATATATAGTTGGGTTAGGCTAAAATAAATTGTTCTTGTTATAATAAAGTTAGGTAAGTTTTCTATGATTCTTTTGGAGCAAAATTAAAAATTTTTACATTAGCATTAAAGAAAAAAATATATCTTTAAACATATAAGAGAAAATTTTAGAAAGGACTTAATTTTAAATGAGTTCTTGCTAATTGACCAGTTTTACATATTCGGCACGACATATATATATATATATATATATATATATATATATATATATATATATATATATATATATATATATATATATATATATATATATATGTTGTCCAACAGGCTGGTGCCTGCTTCCCAGCATCTGGGTAATGTGTCCCAGCTGTGCTGCTCTACCTGCCCACCACCTGTTGACGTTCCATCCGCCTGCTGACGAACCACCTGTTGTAGTCCAATCTGTCAACTTCCTGTTAACTTGTCACCTTTTCACATAAGCTTGAAGACAAACTGATGACTGAGTTCAACAGAAAAAAAAATTATTTGTCGTGGAAGAAAGAAAAAGATTAAAATAAAATCACAACAGGTAAAAAGTAATTGATAGCAAAATGAAAGAAACGGAATGAGCATGAAAAAAACAATAATCTAAAATTTTTAGGAAATCCAACACAGCAGCAAGAACATCTGCTGCACAAAAAACTATTTCCAATGACAAAATATAGTTAACAGGATATCCCCCACCAAAAAAAAAAAAATATTTAGCTTTCCTAACTGCAGCGTTCAGTAATAGCACGCCAGTCCTTCTAATTGGAAAATCTTTCTCTCTATCATTCCAACTTCACCACAGCCGCTGGAAACTCATTACCACTCTACCACAGCTGCTGGTAAATATCTTCTTCTGTACCACACCCACTGAAATATATTTCAGTCTTATTCTACCACAGCTACTGGAAAATATGTTAGTCTCATTTCACAAGGGCCGCCCCTCGGACCACTTCACCTATAGCAGCTACTGCATGTTCAAAACACCTGTTATATACTGTCTCTAAATAAATTCGCTTTTAGTTGAATATTTTTTATTTAATACCCTCATGAAATTTTATTAGAACTTTAAAGTGGTTGATTATTATATTCAGGGAGAATCGCTTCATAGTGGTCACTCAGCGCCTGAGGACTTGAATCTTTGAATCAAGAGCCCTAATCAAGTTATATTTTGTATTTAGGCATTTTTTTTAATTTAAAAGAGGTATTATAATTAAAGGCAAGTGTTAAATCCGTGAGATAAAGTATAAAAAAATACTGTATAATCCGTATACGCGGATTCTCTCTTCGGTGTTTTAGTTATCCACTGGTTACTGTGGGCCAAAAAAGCCCTTAATTTTGCTTTATAATGGCCCCTAAAGTGCAAAACTAGTGACGATGGCAGTTCTTCAAAGCCTAAGAAAAGCCGTGAAATGTTTCCCATCAGTGAAAAATTGCTAATTCTTGACTTATTTCACATAATTTATCAATTAAACTTTTTCATAGGTATGTATGTAAATGAAAAAATAATTATATTTAGGGTTTGCTATTATCCACAATTTCAGGTATCCACGGTAGGTCTTGGAATGTATTATCAGCAGTATTAAGGTTAAATAGGGTTGTAAATAATTATATTTTATTAAATCAACATTATACAGATAAGACAAATACTGTTATTTATTAGTGATCATAAAAGACATTCTTCATATATTTCACAGAAATAAATGTTGCTGAAAAATTTGGCACATTAAAGATCTCAGACTTCATAGCTAGTATCTGTTCTCCTTTCTGATATCAGTTGTTCTGCTCCAGTTAACTGAAGGACAAGTTGTAGTAAGTCTGTTAAAAGCCAAAAACTGGGAAGGTTCTGGCTTGTTTGGTCGAGGATCGTGCTAAGTTCGTCACATCTGTAATATGGTTTAACACTTGCCCAAGAATGTAATAAGATCTTTTCTTAATAAAGTGGCCATCTTCTACAGAGGTGGGATGATCCAAACAAGAAGAAACACTTTCATCATCACTGTCTTGCCAGAAGAGTGCCAGTACTACAATTAAAACTGCAAGTGTCCCTACCCGTCCTTCTGAGTGCTGGCACTGTACTTTCTACTCCAGGTCCCGAGTCTGGCCCCTCCTTCAGAGTTCAGGCAAATGTACTTCCCACTCCAGGACTCAAGTTTGGCTAACCGGTTTTCCTGAATCCCTTCATAAATGTCCCCAACAGCTTATATGCTTTCTGGATGTCTGAGCTCCTTGCACACAAAACCTGTAGCCCCTCCTTCCAAACTTTCATAAGATGGCCCAACTTCTTACCTCTGTTACAGATTTATATGTCTTACTAAATGTCCAAGCCACTTCAACAACCCCCTCTTCAGGCCTCTGGATAATACTTTTAGTAACCCCCGCATCTCCTAATCTCCAAGCTAATTCTCTGCATAATACATACCACACATTGTCCTCAGATATATGACATCCCCACTGCCTCCGACCTTCTCCTTGCTGCAACATTTACAACCCATGATTCTTCACACCCAGCTATGAGTGTTGGTTTCACTATGCTGTCATGGCTCCATGGATATTGTTCTTTGTCTCCACAGATGCCTCAATACGCCACTCGCTTTTTTTCCCTCGTCATTTCTATGGTTTGTCTTATCTTTCATAGACCCATATGCTGACACGCCCACTCCCAAATATCTGAACACATTCACTTCCTCCATACTCCCTCCCTCCAGTCTCTCGTTACCCAAATCTTTTGTTACCCTTACCATCCTGTTCTTTCCAACGTTCACTTTCCTTCTTTTACATACCCTCCCAAATTCATCCACCAACCTTTGGAACTTCTCTTAAGAATCTCCCAGAAGCACATTATTATCAGCAAAAAACATTTGTGATAACTCTCACTTTGTGTTAGGTTCTTTATCTTCTAATCCAGCATCCCTGGATTCACTTCACTTATAACCCTATCTGTAATTATATTAAACCACCATGGTGACAACACACATCCCTATCTAAGGCCAACTTTTACTGGAAAATAATCTTCCTCTTTCCTACACACCCTAACCTGAGTCTCACTAACCTCATAAAAACTCTTAAGTGCTTTCAGTAACCTACCACTCATTCCAAACACTTATAACATCTGCCACCCTTTTCTTCCCTATCCACCCTATCAGATGCCTTTTCCAAATCCATAAATGTAACAAAAACTTCTTTATCCTTATTTAAACACTGTTCACTTGCATGATTCATTGTAAACACTTGGTATACATATCACTTACCCTTGCTACAGCCTCTTTGTTCATATGCTCTACATCTTACCATTTACTCTTTCAATAATAAACTGTACCATACACTTTACCAGGTATACTCAATAGGCTTATTTCCCAATAATTCTTACACTCTCTTTTGTCCCCATTTTCTTTATACAAAGATATACTATGTATGATCTGCCAATCCCTAGGTACATTCCCTTTATTCTTAAAATTACTAAATGAAAGCACTAACCACTCCAAAACTATATCCCCACCTTCTTTTAACATTTCTGTCTTGATCCCATCAATCCCATCTGCTTTTCCCTCTTTCATTTTACCCACAGCCTCATGCACTTCCCCCACATTCACGTCTGGCTCTTCTTCACTCCTCAAAGGTATAACAGCTCTTGCCATGGGTCTTGAGAGAAGGATCAGAGGAACTGTGTGAGACACTAGCAACTATATGCAACAGGTCAATCGATACAGGCCAACTACCATAATGTGGAAGACAAATGTAGCACCAGTACTATAGAAAGGGTACAGAAAGGCAATATTAAACTACAGACATTTGTCACAGACGTTCACAGTACGCACGGTTATGGAGAAAATTATCAGAAGAGTTGTGGAGCACCTATAAAAGAGTGGGTTCATACATGAGAAACATCACGGGTTTACAGATACTAAACCCTGTCTCACAAGCCTACTAGACAAGGTAAGACATGTAAGGTACGAGAGAATGGGATGGATAGATCCCATACTGTTGGACGGTATTAAGGTTTTTGACATAGTACTGCACAAGAAACTTAAATAAATGCTAGAGAAGTAAACAATAATAGCAGGGAAGGCATTACCATGGTTCAAGGAATACCTAACAAAGGAAACAACGAATGATTTCCGAGATGTGTCGGAATGGATGTACGTGATGACTGGGGTCCCACAAAGCTCAATACGTGAAATGGATTTATTTCTTATATACATGAACAAAATGAAGGAAGGGATAGAGTCAGAGGTATCCCTTTTCGAAGCTGATGTGAAACTAATGAGGAGAATAAAAGTAGATGAGAACAAGGAAAGACTATAAGTGAAACTGGACAGGTTTCAGGTCTGGTGTGACAAGTGGCTCCTGGAATTTATTCCTAGCAAGTGCAAAGTTATGAAGATGGGAAGGGCAAAGAAGGCTGCAGACGAAGTACAGGTTAGGGGCGAAAAGAGTCATTCACTTCAGTATATACGACTTACATCATGTCCATAATGGAGATTGCAATACCAGAATGGAACCCATCCACACCTTGTCAAGCAGGTCAAGAAATTGGAGATATTGCAAAGGTTTGCAAATGGACTAGTCCCGGAGCTAAGGGGTATGTCATGTGAAGACAGGTTAAGGAAACTAAACCTAATGACAGTAGAGGAAAGAAGGACTAGAGGTGATACGATAACAGCATATAAAGTACTGAGAGGAACTGATAGGGTGGACAGGGTCAGAGCTCTTATTTCCCTTCTAGAGACGGGAAATAAGAACATGAGGGCATAGCTGGAAGTTGTAAACACAGATGAGCCACTGAGAAGTTAGGAAGTATTTCTTCACTCTTTGGGCAGTCAGGAAGTGAAACGACTTGGAAAGCGGAACAGTTTAGACAGGATCCATATATTGCTTTAAGAATATGTGCGATAAGGCCTTAAATGCCAGGAAAGCGAACCTTCTAGCGATCAATGAAGAGTTGGGGCCAAGAGCTGAGTGTCGGCTCCTGTAGACACTTACGGGTGACTTCACACACACAAGTTTTCAGCAAGAATAGTTCCGGAACTAAGGGGTATGTCATATGAGGAAATGTTAAGTAAACTCAACCTGACGACACCAGAGGAATATGTGGAACATGATAACGATGAGTAAAATACTGAGAGGAATTGACAAAGTGGACAGCGCTAGAATGTTTCAAAATGGAACACAGGAACAAGGTGATACAACTGGAGGTTAAAAACTTAGGTGAATCATATGGATGTTACGAGGTATTTCTTCAGGCTTAGAATTGTCAGGAAGTGGAGCACTCCGGAGATTGAAGTAGTTGAAGCAGAATCCTTGCATAGCTTTAAGAAGAGGTACGATAAAGTTGTTGGAGCAGTAACGACCAGCGAATAGACAAGGCAAGGAGTTGTGACTCGACCCATGCAACCACTTATAGGTGAAGAACATATAGGTGAGCACACACACACACATACACACACACATACACACACACACATACACACACACACACATATACACACACACACACACATACACACACACACACATACACTGCGTATTCCAAAGGAAAGAAAAAATCAGGGTGGAGTAGTTGAGGCAAGTGTGTGACGGAGACTCGGTGTGTGTGTGTGAAATTGGCTTGTGGCCCCAAAGTGGTCGTGTGGCCCCTCCTGCGGCCACTGATGGCTGGCCACAGCACCCCACACCCACCCACACACTAAATTGAACGAGGCACAGTGTGTTCCTACCTACCTTCCAGGGAGCAAGTTGCATAGTTGATGGTGCAGGGAGTGATGGTGTTGTTGATGGTGTTGGTGGTGGTTGCTACGGATTGGTCTGGTGGTGTTGATACCTACATGTATAAGAAAATTATTTAAGTATACAAGATAGACTAAAATTAACTTGAAATAAATATAAAGAGATTCAACATATAAATATTGAAAGTATGTTTTTGAATGAACCGAATATTTATTCTAACCTCTATTTCTAATATACCTCCTGAACCTAAGCTAAAAATATAACTTAATCAACCTAAAATCTGCATGCACGGCTTTGTTTACTAAATTTTTTGGAGGGGAAGGAAATGGGAAGTACTATTTAGGAGACTAGTTTTTTAATTTCCAAAATGCTTCTATATATATATATATATAATATATATATATAAATATATATAATATATATATATAATATATATATATATATATATATATATATATATATATAATATATATATATATATGCTGCATTTTGGGCACGCGCCCCAGCTCTGAGGAGCTGGATGAGATTTTCGCCTTGTAATCGGTGATACACACGTAACATGTACCGTATATGCCACCTTTATATCAACAATGTATCTCTTAAATCTTCTGTGCCATAATGTAATAAAATATTCCTATTGGTAAAAAAAAATAGTTTAAAAGATGGGGTGGTAGGGGAAGTGGAATATTCAAATGGCTTCAGGAAGAAATCCAAATATTCTTCCTTGAAGCCTTTTTATCCACTTCTCCGAGGCTATGGGTCCCACAATTTACACCAGAGGTGGACCCCATCCTATATATATATATATATATATATATATATATGCAATAAGATCACAGTAAACAGGTGATTTCAGAATATGCAAAACAACTACTCTGAAAGAATAGAGAAATTCCAAGCGCTTTCGTGACTACTCACATTATCAAGGAGCTTAGTTCCTTGATAATGTGAGTAGTCACGAAAACGCTTGGAATTTCTCTATTCTTTCAGAGTGGTTGTTTTGTATATATATATATATATATATATATATATATATATATATATATATATATATATATATATATATATATATATATATATATATATATATATATATATATATATTCTCTTAGGTTTCGTAAGATGAAATTTTAGCTTACATCTAAAGACAGCAGAAAGTGAATAACCAGAATGTTGGAAAGATTTAACCCGCGGCGTCACCACTGCTACAAAGATTTAACACGCGGCGTCACCACTGCTACAAAGATTTAACACGCGGCGTCACCACTGCTACAAAGATTTAAATCTTTGTAGCAGTGGTGACCCCGCGTGTTAACTCGCGGCGTCACCACTGCTACAAATTGCTCACCAGTTACGTCGAGGTTCACCTCTCACTTAACTTTTCTCCTCAAGGAAGGTTCCTTGATGTTGGTGAGGGGCTCTTGATTTAGGGAATTGGATCTGTGCTCCAGTTCCCCGAATTAAGCCTGAATGCCTCCCACATCCCTCCCTCAGGTGCTGTATAATCCTCCGGGTTTAGCGCTTCCCCCTTGATTATAATAATAATAATCACTTAACTTTCAACTTCAGCTCCACAAACTAATCAAGTTCCTACTTCAAAGTCTGTCATAGATGAGAGAGAAATTTGCGGAAATAAGTAAGGATATTAGCTGCTTGTTTTGCAGAAACCGAGGTTATATGAGAGTGAATGGTTTTTGCATTAGTCAAATATATGAAGCACGATCGTATGTCTGGCACCTCTGCACCTATTCATAACCCTTTCTACGCAACAAGGGCGCACAATGCGGGTCATACTCATATTCAAGTTATTTCTTGGCAAGATTGTTCAGTGGAACCATACATTTAGTCACCGTAGATGACTAGACCAGGGAAAGGTATCTGATGAAAGCATTCAGTCATTTATGGTACATTACAATATATAATATTATAACCAATGTATATTGTAATGTACCAATATGGCACATTACAATATACAGTATTATAACCAGACACGTTCACCTGGTTTGTTTACATTACGTGTGGGTTGGGTGGGACGGGGAGGGCTGCCCTGGCTGGCAACCATACTTCCCAAACCTGACTTCCTACAAATAAAACTCACCTCTCACCCTGCATGAAGACTACAAATATTTTAAGGCAATGAATGTACTGTATATGTATTTTATCGCTCTGGTGCGCTTTAATTAAATGTTATAGTATATTACGTGTGGTTTGGGTGGGAAGGTTTGTCCTGGCTGGCTCCCATACCTCCCTCACCTGGCTTCCTACAAATAAATATGACTCACTTCTCACCCTACATTCAGACTTCAAATATTTTAAGGTAAGTAATGGGAGTACTGTGTGTGTATTTTACTTTTTATTGTTTTTAATGCCTAGTTCTATTGCTAACTTAATATATGTCAGTGTAAACTTGTTGTCTGGCATTTATATGCGTTTATAAGTGGAAAAAAATTGGAGTTCTGCTTTCCGGTAGTAGCTTGGAACCTAAGCTGCCGTATATGTGGGGCCCTACTGTATATAATTTTATTAACACATGGGCCGTCTCCCACCATGGCAGGGTGGATCGGAAAAGAAAAACTTTCATCATCATTCACTCCATCACTGCCTTGCCAGTGATGGAGTGAGACTTCTCAGTGCACCACTCACCTTTTTCTCCCGCTCACTTCTATGATTCACCTCATCTTTCAAAGACCCATCTGCTGACACATCCACTACTAAATATCTGAATACATTCACTTCCTCCATACGCTCTCACTCCAATCTAATATTCAATTTTTCATCATCTAATTTTTTTTATCCTCATCACCTTACTATTTCCTACATTCACTTTTAATTTCCTTCTTTAACATACCCTATCAAACTCATTTACCAACCTCTGCAACTTATTTTCAAAATCTCCCAAAAGCGCAGTGTCATCAGTAAAGACCATCTGTGACAACTCCCACTTTGCGTTAGATTCTTTATCTTTTAACCCCACACCTCTTGGTAACACCCGAGCATTCACTTCTCTTACAACTCAATCTATACATATATTGAACAACCACGGTGACATCACACATCCTTCTCTAATTCCTACTTTCACTGGGCAATAATCTCCCTCTCTCCTACATACTCTAACCTGAGCCTCACAATCCTTGTAAAAACTTTTTACTGCTTTCTGTAGCCTACCTCCTATTCCACACATTACAAAGAACATAAGAAAGAAGGAACACTGCAGCAAGCCTACTGATACATGCAAAGCAGGTCCATGACACCCACCGGATCAGAACAATGACCACCTAGTCAGGTCACTTCCGCTTACGGAAGGAACATGGCACCAGACCTGGTAGCAAAAGCTAGTCATCTCCAACTCACACCCACCCACACCCACTCATGTATTTATCTAACCTATTTTTAAACCTACACTCGGCAGATTGTTTTATTCATCCACAACTCTATTACCAAACCAGTGCTTTCCTATGTCCTTCCTGTATCTGAACTTTTCAAGCTTGAAACCATTGTTGCGAGTCCTGTCTTGGCTGGATATTTTCAGCACGCTATTTACATCTCCTTTATCAATTCCTGTTTTCCACTTATACACCTCAATCATATCCTCCCTAATTCTACGCCTTTCTAGAGAGTGCAGATTCAGGGCCCTCAGTCTATCCTCATAGGGAAGATTTCTGATACATGGGATCAGCTTTGTCATCCTCCTCTGTACGTTTTCCAGTGCATTTATATCCAGTCTGTAATATGGTGACCAGACCTGTGCAGCCGAATCTAAATGAGGTCAAACTAAGGATATATAGAGTTAAAGAACAACTTGATGACTTTTATTATTTACACTTCTTGATATGAAGCCAAGGATTCTGTTAGCGTTATTGCGAACACATATGCGCTGTTGTCTTGGTTTCAGATTATTGCTAACCAGAACTCCTAAATCCTTTTTGCAATCAGTAGTATTAAGATCTACACTATTCCGTTTATAAGTGGCATGGTTATTGTCCTGTCCAATATTAATAACTTTGCATTTATTTATATTAAACTGCAACTGTCACTTCTCCGACCACTGCGGCAGTCTATTCAAATCATCCTGGAGTACGCTAATGTCCTCAATAAAATGAACTGGACGGCGTATTTTGGTGTCATCAGCAAATTTGCTTATGTCGCTATTTATTCTCTTAACTCTGTCATTTATGTAGACTGTGAACAACAAGGGGCCCAGCACTGACCCCTGTGGAACACCGCTTGTGACGTGCCCCCATTCCGATTTCTCCCCATTTATGCAAACTCTTTGCTGCCTATTTGTCAATTATGCCTCTACACAGGAAAAAATTTCTCCTCCTATTCTGTGTGCCTTAAGTTTCCTCAAAAGCATCTGAAGTGGAACACTATCGATAGCCTTCCTGAAGTCCATGTTCACAATATTATATTCTTTACCATGATCTACCTCCTCAAACACCTTAGTGAAAAACGTTAGTAAATTCGTAAGACAGGAACGCCCCTTAGTAAAACGGTGTTGAGATTCATTTAACAATTTATGCCTGTCAAGATGGCTACGAATTGCCTCGGCAATTATTGATTCCATAAATTTTCCCACTATGGAGGTAAGGCTTGTTGGTCTGTAGTTCGAAGCTTAGGACCTGTCACCTGCCTTGTAAGGTATTAATTACATTTGCCATTTTCCCTTGTCGGTTTGCAGTGGTATATTGAAAAAACTAGCCAAAGGTTTGCTAAGTTCCTCTTTACATTCCTTTGAAACCCTTGCAAACAATTCATCAGGGCCTGGGGATTTGTTAGGTTTTAATTTCTAAATTTGTCTGAGGACCATGTCACTAGTTACCACAATCATGCAGAATTTATTATCGTTCTGTTCTACATAATTTATTATTTCTGGAATTTCGCTAGTATCTTCCTGAGTAAAAACTGAGAGGAAGTAAGAATTGAAAATTTCACACATATCCCTAACACTATCAGTGATCTGACCTGAATTACTCTTAAGTGGACCTATCTTGTCTCTAATCTTACTTCTTTATACCTGAAAGAACCTTTTTGGGTTAGTCTTCGAATCCCTTGCGACCTTAGCCTCATAATCTCTTTTTGCCTTTCTTATTCCTTTTTTTTCTCTCTCTTTAACTGAATATACTGGTTTCTTAACTGCCCATCCCCTCTTTTGATACGCCTAAAAATGCTTCTCTTTTGACCATTGAGATGTTTTAGTCTATTGTTCATCCATTTTGGATCATTTTTGTTAGATCTAACTTCCCTACTCGGAACAAAAGTTGACTGAGCAGCTAGAACTATGCTCTGAAAAACGTCATATTGGCAACCAACACCAACTACCTGACCCATAGTCAGATCACCCCAATTTAGACCACCCAGGTAATTGTTCAGTCCCATGAAATCGGCCAAGCGAAAGTCTGGGACAGAGATTTGATTGGAGTTTACTGGGTAATTCCGTGATATATTGAAACTAAGTGATTTGTGATCACTTTTCCCAAGCTCATCATTAACCTCAAGATTATTAATTAGTGAATCTTTGTTGGCAAGAACCAAGTCAAGCAGATTGTTTCATCTAGTTGGTTCTGTCACAACCTGTTCTAAAAAGCAATCCTGAACTGTATCAAGAAAGTCACCAGACTCAAGATTTCCTGTCATATTGTTCCAATCAATTTGTCTAGAGTTCAGATCTCCCATTAACACAACATTTTCATATCTAGACGCCTTGTGAATTTCATCCCGTTGCAGCTTACTGCACTCTTTATAAAGGTTTGGGGACCTATAAATCACACCCAAAATTAATTTTTCATAGCCCTCGAGAAACTGTAGCCAAACATATTCTGTGTCCACTATTTATAATCTTACTTCAGTTTAAATTATCTGACATACATCGCCATTCCACCACCCTTCCTGTTGACCCTATCAGTATGGAATAGTTTATAACCCTTTATGCTGCATTCAGAAGACATTTCTCTATCCTTCAAGTTGAACCAGGTCTCAGTTATAGCAATAATATCTATATTACCTACACTTGCGAGTAATCTTAGCTCATCTAAATTATTTCTTAGACTGCTACTATTTGTATACTAAACCTTAAGGGAGCTAGTCACTGGTTGCCCTCTCTTTGTTTGTTGATCTGTTGCTTTGTCTTTATTAGGAATTTTATTTTGAATATTGTCTTTTAAACATATCCCTGAGGTATCCTTGTAATATCTGCTTTTTCCAACAATAATGCTGCAGCCTGATTGTTTCCCATAAACACCCATACCTCTTTAAGCTATCAGTTTGCAACATCTGACATATTGCCCCCCTATCCACCCTGTCACATACCTTTTCCAAATCCATAAATGCCACAAAAACCTCTTTAGCCTTATCTAAATATTTTTCATCTATATGTTTCACTGGTCTACACACCCCCTCACGCCTCCTTGTTCATCTGCTATCCTATTCTCCGTCTCACTCTTAATTATTTCAATAATAACTCTAGCATACACTTTACCAGGTATACTCAACCAACTTATTCCCCTATAATTTCTGCATTCTCTTTTGTTCCATTTGCCTTTATACAAAGGAACTATACATTCTCTCTGCCAATCCCTAGGTACCTTACCCTCTCCTATACATTTATTAAATAATAGCACCAACCACTCCAAAACTATATCCCCACCTGCTTTTAACATTTCTATCTTTATCCCATCAATCCCAGCTGCCTTACCCCATTTCATTCTACCTACTGCCTCACGAACTTCCCCAACACTCACAACTGGCAGTGTTTGTAGTGGGTGGTGTACCCTGGCAGTTTCTGTCGTGGGTGGTGTACCCACGACAGTGTCTGTCGTGGGTGGTGTACCCTGGCAGTATCTGTCGTGGGTGGTGTACCTGGCAGTGTCCAAGTACCACAATTAGGTGATACAATTAAATGAGTACACACAGACACACACACACACAGACACACACACACACACACACACACACACACACACACACATACACACAGAAGCTAGAGCATCAGGCGCATATAACAGGAAGGGCACTGCAATGGATCAGAGAATACCTGACAGAGAGGCAACAACGAGTCATGGTACGTAATGATGTATCACAGTGGGCACCTGTGACGAGCGGGGTCCCACAGGGGTCGGTCCTAGGACCAGTGCTATTTTTGGTATATGTGAACGACATGATGGAAGGGTTAGACTCAGAAGTGTCCCTGTTTGCAGATGATGTGAAGTTAATGAGGAGAATTAAATCTGATGAGGACCAGGCAGGACTTCAAAGAGACCTGGACAGACTGGACACCTGGTCCAGCAAATGGCTTCTCGAATTTAATCCTGCCAAATGCAAAGTCATGAAGATAGGGGAAGGCCACAGAAGACCACAGACAGAGTATAGGCTAGGTGGCCAAAGACTGCAAACCTCACTCAAGGAGAAAGATCTTGGGGTGAGTATAACACCGAGCATGTCTCCGGAAGCACACATCAATCAGATAACTGCTCCAGCATATGGGCGCCTGGCAAACCTGAGAACAGCATTCCGATACCTTAGTAAGGAATCATTCAAGACACTGTACACCGTGTATGTCAGGCCCATACTGGAGTATGCAGCACCTGTTTGGAACCCGCACTTGATAAAGCACGTCAAGAAACTAGAGAAAGTACAAAGGTTTGCGACAAGGTTAGTTCCAGAGCTAAGGGGAATGTCCTATGAAGAAAGATTAAGGGAAATCGGCCTGACGACACTGGAGGACAGGAGGGTCAGGGGAGACATGATAACGACACATAAAATACTGCGTGGAATAGACAAGGTGGACAAAGACAGGATGTTCCAGGGAGGGGACACAGAAACAAGAGGCCACAATTGGAAGTTGAAGACACAAATGAGTCAGAGAGATAGTAGGATGTATTTCTTCAGTCATAGAGTTGTAAGGCAGTGGAATAGCCTAGAAAATGACGTAGTGGAGGCAGGAACCATACACAGTTTTAAGACGAGGTTTGATAAAGCTCATGGAGTGGGGAGAGAGAGGGCCCAGTAGCAACCGGTGAAGAGGCGGGGCCAGGAGCTAAGACTCGACCCCTGCAACCACAAATAGGTGAGTACAAATAGGTGAGTACACACGGGGCCAGGAGCTAAGACTCGACCCCTGCGACCACAAATAGGTGAGTACAAACACACACACACTCACACACACACACACAGTGGAAGTGGAATAGCCTAGCAAGTGAAGCAGGGGAGGCAATAACCATACATAGCTTTAAGACGAGGTATGACAAAGCTCAGGGAGCAGAGAGAGAGAGAGGACCTAGTAGCGATCAGTGAAGAGGCGGGGCCAGGAGCTGAGTCTCGACCCCTGCAATCACAATTAGGTGAGTACACACATGGAGAAGATTATCAGGAGGAGAGTGGTGGAGCACATGGAACGGAACAAGAGTATAAATGCCAACCAGCACGGATTTATTGAAGGCAAATCCTGTGTCACAAACCTACTGGAGTTTTATGATAAAGTAACATAAATAAGACACGAGAGAAAGGGGTGCGTTGATTGCATCTTCTTGGGCTGCAAGAAGGCCTTCGATACAGTTCCACAGAGGAGATTGGTGCACAAGCTAGAGGATCAGGCACGTACAACAGGAAGAGCATTGCCATGGATCAGATAATACCTGATAGAGAGGCAACAACGAGTCATGGTATGTGATGAGGTATCACAGTGGGCACCTGTGACGAGCGGGATCCCACAGGAATCGGTCCTAGGACCAGTGCTATTTCTGGTATATGTGAACGACATGATGGAAGGGTTAGACTCAGAAGTGTCCCTGCTCGCAGATGATGTGAAGTTATGAAGAGAATTAAATTAGATGAGGATCAGGCAGGACTTCAAAAAGACCTGGACAGGCTGGACACCTGGTCTAGCAACTGGCATCTCGAATGTAACCTAGCCAAATGCAAAGTCATGAAGATTGGAGGAGGGCAAAGAAGACCGCAGACGGAGTATAGGCTAGGTGGTCAAAGACTGCAAACCTAGCTCAAGGAGAAAGATCTTGGGGTGAGTATAACATCGAGCACGTCTCCGGAAGCACATATCAACCAGATAACTGCTGCAGCATATGGGCGCCTGGCAAACCTGAAAATAGCATTCCGATACCTTAAGAAGGAATCGTTCAAGACACTGTACACCGTGTACGTTAGGTCCATACTGGATAATGCAGCACCAGTTTGGAACCCGCACTTGATCAAGCAGGTCAAGAAATTTGAGAAACTGCAAAGATTTGCGACAAGGTTAGTTCTAGAGCTATGGGGAATGTCCTACGAAGAAAGGTTAAGAGAAATCGGCCTGACTACACTGGAGAGCAGGAGGGTTAGGGAAGACATGATAATGACATACAAAATACTGCATGGAATAGACAAGGTGGACAGAGACAGGATGTTCCAGAGAGGGGACACAGAAACAAGGGGTCACAATTGGAAGCTGAAGACTCAGACGAGTCACAGGGATGTTAGGAATTATTTCTTCAGCCATAGAGTTGTCAGGAAGTGGAATAGTCTAGCAAGTGATATAGTAGAGGCAGGAACCATACATAGCTTTAAGACGAGGTATGACAAACCTCAGGGATCAGAGAGAGAGAGGACCTAGTAGCGATCACAGACGAGGCGGGGCCAGGAGCTAAAACTCTACCCCTACAACCACAAATAGGTGAGTACACAGTGGAATGGATCAGTCACTCGTGATTGAGCTCGTGACTGGCGGTAGTTTCTGATTGTACCATAGGGAATAGAGTGTGGGATATAGGCGTGTGCAAGCATAAGCGCATATAATCACTTAAACCCCGCACAAAGGAAATATAAGTGATCACAGAAGAGAAAACATGGATAATAGTGCCAAGTATTAAGTGCTGGCCTGGATCAAGGGGAATCGGTTGTGTACCAGGCCTAAATAGTGGTGCGACTCAAGACCAGGGAGATAAGAGATAAGTATTGATGTGTCAGTAAATACACTGAGTGCAGTGAAAAAGTTAGATGAGCTAGTGACTACAGTGCCTACAGGAAGGTAGTAAAAAAAATTTACCGAGAAGCATCAAGCATCTTCAACTACGTGGGACCCAGGAACTGGACAGACTGGCAACGTGACCACAGTACCAGTCTCTAGCTGGAAACTGGGGGTCACTCTCCTGGAGTTATCAGAATTAGAATAAGCAGCATTTACTAGCATTTAATAGAATTTACTGAAGTGTAGGAGAGTAAAGCAGTTAATGAGAGGTAGCTAGTGTGGACATGCGGCTCCCCACATAGACACACACACACACACATACACAGTAGGTGAGGCCTAGAGTTACAGAACTGAACGCAATCTTATGCACACAAGACAGTGCACAGTGGGAACCAAGTGATCGGGTACATATGTAGTACATACGTGAGCAATAAGGACTCGCTTACACAAACACACACACACACACACACACACACACACACATACAGGAACAAGCGGTCAGGCACTTGTAAAAGCTGTAGTAAACACGCAAACTCACACACATACACAGGATTTCACACTTTCCTGTAAACTGACCTGATAACCCTGCCTCCCTCTAACATTCCACTGTCCACTATCCCCCCTCTCTGTCTCTCTCTCTTTCTCTACCTATCTCTCTCTACCTATCTCTCTCTACCTATCTATCTATCTCTCTACGTATCTCTCTACCTATCTCTCTCACTACCTATATCTCTCTCTGCCTATCTGTCTCTCTACCTATCTCTCTCTCTACCTATCTCTCTCTCTCCCCTCTCCCATCTCTCCCCTCTAACATCTCTCGCCTCTAACATCTCTCCCCCTCTAACATCTCTCTGGTCTCTAACAAAATGGACATAAATTCGTTAGAAAACATTCAGCGTAGGATGACTAAATTAATACATAGCATCAGAAATCTTCCTTATGAAGAAAGATTGAAGACTCTTAAGTTACATTCACTTGTTAGACGAAGAATGAGGGGAGACCTGATCGAAGTGTATAAGTGGAAGATAGGTATAAATAAAGGGGATATTAATAAGGTCTTGAGGATGTCTCTCCAAGAGAGAACGCGCAGTAATGGATTTAAATTAGGTAAGTTTAGATTTAGAAAGGACATAGGAAAGTATTGGTTTGGAAATAGGGTAGTTGATGAGTGGAACAGTCTACCTAGTTGGGTTATTGAGGCTGGGACTTTGGGTAGTTTCAAATCTAGGTTGGATAAGTACATGAGTGGGAGGGGTTGGATTTGAGTGGGACTTTCACATCAGAGCTTATTTCTTGGGTGGCATTGAAAATTGGGTTGGGCAAATGTTTTGTTAGTGGGATGAATTGTAAAGGACCTGCCTAGTATGGGCCAGCAGGCCTCCTGCAGTGTTCCTCTCTGCCCTTCTCATTATCTCTCCCCTCTCCCATTTCCCATCTCTCTCTCTCTCCCTCTAACATCTCTGCCCTTCTCATTATCTCTCCCCTCTCCCATTTCCCATCTCTCTCTCTCTCCCCTCTCTCTACCCTCCTCCCCTCTCTCTCCCCCTCTCCTCTCTCTCCCCTCTCTCTCTTCCATCTCCCCCTCTCTCCGCCTTCTCCCCTGTCTCTCCCCCTCTCTCTCCCCTCTCTTTGCCCTCTCTCTCTCTCTCTCTCTCTCTCTCTCTCCTTTTTCCCTACTCACCGTCCCCCTCTCTCTCTCCTACCTTTCCCTTCACTCTCTTTCCCTCTCTCTCTCTCTCTCACTCTCTCTCTCTCCCCCTTTTTCTCTTCTCACTCTCCCTCTCTCTCTCTCCTTCTACCTTTCCCTTCTCTCTCTTTCTTTCTCTGTCTCTCTCTCTCACTCTTTACTCTTTAAAAAAAAAAGAAAAAAGAAAAGGAAGAAAAGGGAAAAAAGAAGGAAAAAAAAAGACAAAATGGTGGGGAGTGGAAGGAACCAGGGATCAGATGAGAATGGTTCTGGTAGGGAGGAGTGGATGGAGGAGGAGTTCAAAAGGATGAAACAAGAGTGAGAGAGAAAATTAGGAGAGCTTTCTGAAAAAATGGAGACAGCTTTCTGTGAAATTGTAAAAAGATTGGAGAAGGAGAAGAAAAATTGGTAGGCACAAGTCGAAACTGCAGTAACCAGGATAAGGGTCCTAGAAGATGAGATAAACAGGCTGAAGAGAGTTACAAGGGTATTGGCCAGAAGACACAGCATATGAAGCTGAGAGGCTGAACAGGAAGGAAGGAGATATGAATTATGCTAAGGTCATATCAGCCTGCCAAGAAGGGCCAAAGAGTGAAAGGGGAGAGCAGCTGGGTGCTAATGGAGAGGGTGATAGGTCAAATGCAGAGGCACAACCATGCTACCAATAGCCACTGGAAAAAAACAAGAAAGAAAATGACCATGTACAGACAGGAACCAGAGTCACAGAGCGAGAGGCAATGGGAGGAGGAAAGGGCAAAATCAGTGTTTATCCATGGGCTTCAGGAGAGAGAGGAAAGGACACACACTGAAAGACGGCAGGCAGAAAGAAAGGAGAGCGAGAACATCATCACAGAAATAAGTGAAGAAGACATAGATGAGATTGTAAATTTTCAGAGAATAGGGGGGTACTTGAAGAAGAGAAAATGATCGATCAAGCTGATTCTCAGGACAGAAACAGTGCAGAACAGGATCCTCCAAGAGAAACCACGGTTGAAGTACTCGGCAGAGTACAGGAGGGTGTTTCTAGACAGAGACAGAACACAAACAGAGTTACAGCAGCAGAGGGAGAGGACAAAAAAGCGAAAGGAGCTAGGAAAGGAGACAAGAACGAAACCAGCAGAGGTCAGTCAGAGCAGGACAGAGCAGCAAGGGCAAGTACACACAGAACCATCCTCAGAACACCACAACCTATCACACCATCCCAACACAAACTACAATCTATACTCACAGCTTCCACCCAACACCAAGCTATAGAATCCCACAGTACATTACCAGGTCTCCCACCCTCACAGGGCCCCCAAACCACAGTGTTGGAGAGGAAACTGAAGTACACAAATGGTACACAAATGCGGATGGAATAGCAAATAAGTGGAGGAGTGGCACGAAAGAGTCAAAGAGGCATCACCGGACAGCATAGCTTTTACAGAAACCAAGCTTACAGGTATGATAACAGATTCCATCTTTCCAACAGGGTACCAGATCCTGAGGAAAGACAAAGGGAACAGGGAGGGTGGAGGAGTGGCATTGCTGATCAAAAACCGATGGAATTTTGATGAGCTGGAGAGAGGAGACATTGGAGAAGCAAGCAATTACATAGCGGGAACACTTCACTCTGGAAGTCCCAAAGTGGTAAATGCACTGATGTATAACCCACCACACAACAGCAGGAGGCCAAGGCAAGAGTATAATGAGAGCAATAGAGGGATGGTTGACACACTGGCTGAAGTTGCCAGAAGAGCTCATGCATGCAGGGCAAAACTCCTGATCATGGGTGACTTTAACCACAAAGAAATCGATTGTGAGAACTTGGAGCCACATTGGGGCCAAGATGATGGAGATGGTTCTGGAAAACTTCATGTACCAGCACATAAGGGACACAACAAGAGAGAGAGAGGAGAGGATGATATTGAGGGCATCACATATGAAAGACCTCTAGGGGCCAGCGATCATGTGGCTTTAAGCTTCGAGTACACAGTAGAGCTACAAGTGGAGGGGAAAGCAGGAAGGCCAGGGCGAATGAAGCCAAACTACAAGAAAGGGGACTACACGGGAATGAGGAACTTCCTGAATGAGGTTTAGTGGAACAGAGAACTGGCACAGAAGCCAGTTAATGAGATGATGGAATATGTAACAACAATGTGCAAGGAGGCTGAGGAGAGGTTTGTACCCAAGGGTAACAGGAATAATGAAAAAGCTAGGATGAGCCCATGGTTCACCCGAAGGTGCAAGGAGGCAAAAACCAAGTGTGTTAGGAAATGGAAGAAATATAGAAGGCAAAGGACCCAGGAGAATAAGGAGAGCAATCGTAGAGCCAGAAATGAATATTCACAGATAAGAAGGGAGGCCCAACGACAATATGAAAACGACATAGCAGCGAAAGCCAAATCTGACCTGAAGTTGTTATACAGCCACCTCAGGAGGAAAACAACAGTCAAGGACCAGGTATTCAGGCTAAGGAAGGAAGGAAGAAAGACAAGAAATGACCGTGAAGTATGTGAGGAACTCAACAAGAGATTCAAAGAAGTGTTCACAGAGGAAACAGAAGAGGCTCCAGAAAGATGGAGAGGTGGGGTACACCACCAAGTGCTGGACACAGTACACACAACCGAGGAAGGAGTGAAGAGGCTTCTGAGTGAGCTAGATACCTCAAAGGCAATGGGGTTGAATAACATCTCTCCATGGGTCCTGAGAGAGGGAGCAGAGGTGCTATATGTACCCCTAACAACAATATTCAATACATCTATTGAAACAGGGAGATTGCCTGAGGCATGGAAGACAGCAAATGTGGTCCCAATCTTTAAAAAAGGAGACAAACATGAAGCACTAAACTACATACCAGTGTCACTGACATGTATAGCATGCAAAATCATGGAAAAGATTGTCAGGAGAAGAATGGTGGAACATCTAAAAAGGAATGATCTCATCACCAGCAGCCAACATGGTTTCAGAGACGGGATATCCTGTGTCACAAACCTACTGGAGTTCTATGACATGGTGACAGCAGTAAGACAAGAGAGAGAGGGGTGGGTGGATTGCATTTTCTTGGACTGCAAGAAGGCGTTTGACACAGTACCACACAAGAGTTTAGTGCAAAAACTCGAGGACCAAGCAGGGATAACAGGGAAGGCACTGCAATGGATCAGGGAATACTTGTCAGGAAGACAGCAGCGAGTAATGGTACGTGGCGAGGTGTCAGATTGGCACCTGTGACCAGCGGGGTCCCACAGGGGTCAGTCCTAGGACCAGTGCTGTTTCTGGTATTTGTGAACGACATGACGGACGGAATAAACTCCGAGGTGTCCCTGTTTGCAGATGACGTGAAGTTGATGAGAAGAGTTCATTCGATCGAAGACCAGGCAGAAATACAAAGGGATCTGGACAGGCTGCAGACCTGGTCCTGCAACTGGCTCCTGGAGTTCAATCCCACCAAGTGCAAAGTCATGAGGATTGGGGAAGGGCAAAGAAGACCGCAGACGGAATACAGTCTAGGGGGCCAGAGACTACAAGCATCACTCAAGGAAAAAGATCTTGGGGTGAGTATAACACCAGGCACATCTCCTGAATCGCACATCAACCAAATAACTGCCGCAGCATATGGGCGCCTGGCAAACCTCAGAACAGCATTCCGACATCTTAATAAGGAATCGTTCAGGACCCTGTACACCGTGTACGTTAGGCCCATATTGGAGTATGCGGCACCAGTTTGGAACCCACACCTAGCCAAGCATGTAAAGAAACTAGAGAAAGTGCAAAGGTTTGCAACAAGACTAGTCCCAGAGTTAAGAGGTATGTCCTATGAGGAGAGGTTAAGGGAAATCAACCTGACGACACTGGAGGACAGGAGAGATAGGGGGGACATGATAACGACTTACAAAATACTGAGAGGAATTGACAAGGTGGACAAAGACAGGATGTTCCAGAGACTGGAGACAGCAACACGGGGACACAGTTGGAAGCTGAAGACACAGATGAATCAAAGGGATGTTAGGAAGTATTTCTTCAGCCACAGAGTAGTCAGGAAGTGGAATAGTTTGGGAAGCGATGTAGTGGAGGCAGGATCCATACATAGCTTTAAGCAGAGGTACGATAAAGCTCATGGTTCAGGGAGAGTGACCTAGTAGCGACCAATGAAGAGGCGGGGCCAGGAGCTTGGACTCGACCCCTGCAACCTCAACTAGGTGAGTATAACTAGGTGAGTACACACACACACACACAGACACACACACACACAAAAAGCATATTTCCCGGCATCTCGCTGCACAAGGTAGCGAGGCAGGAGAGAGAACTCACAAACGGTTACTCCCTCGTTGTTTGGCTTAATTCTGTTTTCCAACTTTGTTTGCCTCGACTGTTTGCCATCACAGTTTGTTCAGGCAGCCTCTTGTTGGTTGTTGAGTGTGGAGATAAGAGCTGTGAAAGCAGGCAGTGGTAAGAAGCAAAACTCACACACAGACACTTCCACCAGTTGTAACTACACACCATAAAGTAACCATATGATTTAGTTAAGTTTAGTTTAGTTTGGCTTTCCATGGATAATATTCCTTTAACATCGGCCGTTCCCCCCTCACAGTAGAGTGACGCAGAAACACAAAGATACATAATATACAATTTTCTTTTACAATGGTCTTGAGGACACATGGAAAAAAAGTTCATTATGTAGACAAAAATTAAGATAACCCAGGATATGATTGTATTAAGCCCTGTCTATATTGCTTTTCATATTGGTGTTTCTTGTCAATGGATTTCAGAATGGTGCTGGTTAGCCATGGGCAACCAAGCCGTTTGTTTGTGATCTGTTTCGTTTTTATAGGACAATGTTTGTTGTATAGTCTAAGTAATTTGTTAAGAAAAATGTCTGTCCAGTCATCAATACCATTGGCCTTGGAGAATTCTGTAGGCCAGTCAACAATCTCTAGGTCAGCTGTGAAATTCCTTATTGAGGCCTCGTCATGGAGTCTAAATGAGACTTTGTTGTATTAAAGTGGTGGTTTACTAATGTTTGTCAGGAGGAAGGTAGGGTAGTGGTCTGTAGTGCTATCTGTGATTATCCTTGATTTAAGGGGGGCTAGTATATTGGTCCATATGTGGTCTATTATGGTTGCACTTGTCTCAGTGAGCCTGGTTGATTTAGTTATTGTTGGTATGAGAAGTGTGTTGTTCATATTGTTTATGAAATCAGTTACAGGCTGATCATCTAGTAACCCAAGGTTGATGTTGAAGTCTCCAGCTAAGAGAAGGTGGTGCTTATTCATTTGTCTGTTTGTTATTAGCGACTTTAATTTCTCACTGAAATTTGGGATGTTTGTGTGAGGTATCCGGTAAATGGAACCGATTGTTATAGGTGTCTTAAGGTTTTTTACAGTAAAATTAGCAAAAATGTATTCCCCATATTCATCACTAAAGCAAGTGGTGCTAATACAAGATAATTGGTTAGAGTAATAGATTGCAATACCACCCCCAACTTGGTTTGGTCTGCAGTTGTGAATTGCTGTGTATCCTGGTAGAGGGTAGATATCTATTGTGTCCTGTTTAAGCCAGGTCTCAGTAAGAATAATGCAGGAGAAGGGTGTCTTTAGTGATTCAAGGAGTGCCAGGAGGTCATCATAGTGTTTGCTTAAGGACCTGATGTTGTAGTTAAGTACTGATAGACTTTTAGCATTGTTTAGGATAGTGCTGGCTTGTGATGCTGTGTAATAAAGGCAGTTACTTTCCAATAGGTTTTGATTGGGTGTCAGATTATGGAGGTTTAGATCAGGGTCAACGTGATCAATCATCTTCTAGGTTTAAATTATGGTTATTTATATCCTGAGTTATGTGTTGAGTTCTAGTACTGATATCTGTAGTGGTGGGAAGTTTGGATAAGTATATAGCTAGAGTATTTTGGTCATATAGAGTATAGTCACTACTACACATAATGAAGTTGATGTTGTCTATGTGTTGTGCTGGAATGAACTAAAGTACAACTAGGTATAAACTAGTAATATAAAAATACAAATTTAAAATAGAACAAGACTCTCACTTGTAATTGCACTAAGGTCTAATATAATGACTTTTGTGGAGTCTATGTTTTGAGCTAGAATGAGCTATAGTACAACTAGATTTAATCTAATAATATAAAAATACAAATTAAAAATAGCACCAGTCTCTCACTAGTAATTGCACTATGGTCTAATATAATGAATTTGGTATTGACTATAGTACAACTGAGTTTAATCTAATAATATAAAAAAGGCACAAGACTCTCAATTGTAATTGCACTAAGGTCTTATATAAGTTGTTTACAAGAATTAGAGTATAACTAGATTTAAATTGACAGGATAAAATACACAAGTTAAGGTAGCAAAAGAATAATAATAAAAAAAATGATAAAAATAAAAATGGCAATGACTTGGTTATAATATGCTAGTAAGATGGTAGACAGGATAATATAAAAGTTGTAGTTGAAAATACTAGTTTAAAAAAGTATAGAATAAAATGGTCAATAAAAGAAGTTTACAATAAGTTTGATCAATATAGTTTAAAGCAAAATTGGGCAATAATAGGGATTTTAGAATAAAATTGGGCAACTGAGTATTTCTTAAAGTGAGGTAGAATTATTGAGGACAAGTTATGGCTAGTTTATAATAAAATAAGATGGAACAGTGATGCGGTAAGTTGTAAAAAAAGGAGATAGATTCTGTAGATATTAAACAAATTAAGACTATGAGGTAGAATGGTCGTTGAATACAACAATGACAATTAAAAGTAGTTGGGGTATTAGAATTTTAGGGGGGCACAAATTTATGACAATATAACACTAACTGTGGACTGTGGGTATTATCTGCACTTTACTCTGATTCTGTTAGTCCAGCCTCACTTAGGAATGTTTTAAGGTCATGTTCTGTAGAGATGAAGTATCTCTTCCCAGTGGGCTGTTTTCTAACTGCGATTTTTCCATCCCTCACAAAGCACTGGTGGATTTTTTGGGCATAGCGTAATTTTCTTAGCCGATAAAGAAGGTTTTGTCTTGTTTTGGTAAGGCACTCATTGAGGTAAACATCAGTTTTCATAGAAATAGATGTTTTTAGTAGGTTGTTTCTTTGTAGGCTAGTTTGGAATTTTAACAGCACTGTTTTTTTACCTGCTTGGTAGCCCATCAGTTTGCAATCCTTTAGGTCATCACTACGTATGTTAAGGTGAAGGTGGTCCTTGATAAGCTGCAGGGTGGTCTCCATGCAGGTTTCTTGGGTGACTGTGGGTGGGAGATGTTTGCTGTTAACTACAACAGCGTCAGATAGTTGCTGTTGGTCATTATGGTCTTGGAAGTTGGTTATGACATTGGCAAGTTGTTAGTCCACTCTTGATCTTTCCTCTGTAATGTTGGTAGTAAGTAGGGTGACTTGGTCTTTTAGAGTGTTGATGGTGTCTAGGGACTGGGTGTGGGTGTTGCTTTGTTGTTCCAGAGTGTCTAGTTTATGTTCAAGAGCAGTGATCTTGTTGAGGTAATCTGCATTGCTAGCTTTTAGTTCCTGCATTTCTTGAGTTAGTTTGGTGATCGTTTGGTTCT
>NC_091356.1:16639925-16657425 GCF_038502225.1 Cherax quadricarinatus | reverse complement strand
GCCATTTACTTTGTATTAGGCAGTGCTGAAAGATGTGAATTAGAGGTGCTGCTAGCTGGTCTGCTCATCTTCTCAGCAATCTTGGGCTCAACCTGTCTGGGCCCACTGCCTTTTCTTGGTCAAGCGATTTAAGAAGGAAATGCACCTCCTCCTGCCTTATTGTCACCACTGACAGTTTTGACACAGTTCTTGCAGCTAGCCAAGGAGGGTCCCTTGCTAGATCAGGAGCTTGCATTTTGGTAGCAAAGTGTTCGGCAAAGAGGTCCGCTTTCTCTTGACTACTAATAGAGGTGGTCCCATCATGTTGATTTAGAAATGGAATGAGTTTATCAGGCAGATAACTTTGTCTGTCCTTGACCAGGGACCACCAGGTTTTGGAGCGTAGCCTACCATAATGATGCTAGCTTTCTTTTTTGTGTCCACCTCCCATATAGCGATGGCCCACTTTTGAACGTCACCCAAGTGCCTACAGGTTTGCCTGTGCAAGTTCCTGTTATAGGTGGTAGGATGTCTCCATGCCTTGTACTTAGCAATAGCAGCCTCTCTACAATGAAAGCCAAACCAAGGCTGATCTATAGGCTTTGTCACATACTGCCGGTGAGGAATGTGTTCTTGTTGTTGATTAAGGATGTGTCCAGTGAAGGCTTTCACTTGGTTGTCAACATCCCCTTGGAGAAGAGCATTCCAATTAGTGGTGGCGAGCTCAGAGCAAAGGGGTGGCCAATTACCTCTTTCCCATAGCCAGGTTGTGTGTGTAGATTCCTCACCCCCTTCCCGACCTTATTCAACTTCATATTTGGTCTCTTCGCAGAAGCAAACGGCTCAATAATTCACTGATATTTCCATGGTTATCTTAAAACAGCTCTGCACCTATAATAGTTACGCCGTAAACAGAAATAATTTAATACTTCCACGTAAAGACATGTAACATAAAACAATCTAGCCTTTCTTGATATAATAAATTGTTCTAATGTATACAGTTTTAAATTAGTAAGAGCCATTATTTTATTTTGTTTATATTCTGATAAGTATACTGTACATCTCCTTCGGTGTGTATACACTCAATGAGGTGAATATTACTCAGTGTACATATTCTTGGGGTATATTTTAATCCACATTTTAGGTATTAAAATATTCTCTACCTCTGGCGAACAGATGACATGTGTCCTTAAACGTTCTCATTGCTAAACATTTGTCACTGGTCATGCATTAGTGACATAACTGGAGTTTACCCCCCATTCCCCTGCCCTTGAATTTCATTGGGGTGACACCAGAGATTCCGCCCCGGGTGACACCAACTCTAGCAACGCCTCTGAAGGAGGCTGGGATGGAGGAAAATGAAGTTGGTGGCATGGTTCCTGTACCTCGTGGCGCAGTGGGTGGGCAGACAAAGGACCGCCCGGCATCCTCTCAACCTTGTGCTGCCTCCACTCCCGTCTGCCCTCCTGCACCCCCACGCCCCATGCTACACGTCCACCCTGCACTATCTGATCACGAATGGAAATGGACAGAATGTACACCATTCACGCCAGATCCTTTCAATTTTGATGCCAGTGGAAGTGGTATCATGCCACACTGTCCCATCACAAATGAGTCTTTCGAGTTAGACTATTTTCAACTAAACTTTGATGAACCGATAATGAACCTGATTGTTACCCAGACCAACATGTACTACCGGTATACAATGGACCAGATAGATGTTTCAGAATCGTCACGACTGCGCAGGTGGAAAGATACAACTGTGGTTGAAATGTATTTATTCCTTGGCACAATCATGCTTATGCCACACACCTCTAAGAGCAATATAGCACACTGCTGGTTCACAGACCACTTCATCAGTACTCCAGTCTTCCGTGACCTCCTCCCCTGCAACAGATTCACTCTGTTGCTACGAATGTTGCACTTCTCAGACAGGAATACTCCAAACCGAATTGACCTATACAAAATCGGAATTGTTTAGGTATCTCAAGCAAAAAATCAGTGCCTACTTTTATCCATTCAGGAATTGGCTATGAAATCAAAAGATATGCATCAAAACATTGTTATCATAACATGAAAACAAAAAAAAAAATAGAAAAGAATTGGAAAAAAATGATAAATGTTTATTGTTTTTGCAAGCGGCAGTGCTCCATGTTGCCGACACCTCATCATTTAGCAAGAACTTTGCGGGCTTATATCTCGGTAAGTACTGGCCCTAATTTTTTTTTGTCCTATAACATTTCTAAAAATGCGCTCTTCATTAAAAAAAAAATCAAAATATTCGGAGCGCTGCGCGAGTGAACGTAGATCTATGTTCGGACAGTTTAAGGGTTAACATTAGTTTTTCGCTCTATTGTATGGCTAGAGTTTTGTAATACATTCCTTTCTATCTATTATTTCCTCAAGTTTTCCATAATAGAGTACCAAAAATTTATCCTTATTGTACACCATACTGTTCCGTGGTCAACTGAAAAACGTGGTTTATATTCGCTCAGAGGTTTTCTGTGTCCTCAGTGGATGACACTCTCATGCACATTATAGTTTCGTCTGCAAAAGACAACATTGAGTTATGGCTCACATCTCTGTCTAGGTCTGATATGAGGATGAGATACAGGATGGGGGAGAGTACCGTATCTTGTGGAACAGAGCTTTTCACTGTTGTAGCCACCAACTCATTTTATCATTACTCTTTATTCTTATTCTATTGGTTAGAATGTTGAAGATCTATCTGTCTGCTCTAGTTATTCTTTTAGCACTCATTTTGTGTACTATTACAACATGATCGCACTTGTCGAAGGCTTTTGCGAAGTTTGTGTATACTACATTTGGATTCTATTTGCCCTTCAGTGCATCCAAGGCCATGTCATAAAGGTCCAGTAGTTGAGAGAGGCAGGAGTGACTTGCTGTGAACCCATGGCGCCCGGTTTGTGCAATTGTTGGGAATCCAAGATGTTGGCGATCAAAGAGTTTTTTAGCATAAAGTAGCAAGCTGAATTTGGAAGATTGATCATGCTCTGTTGTAGATAACATCTGCTGTTAAATACGACTAGGGATGAAATTGAGACACATGTGCAACATCTTGGTATCTTTATTGTAGACGTTTCGCCATCCAGTGGCTTTATCAATACAAATTCCAGGACATAACTTGAAGACAGGAGAACTATGCACAGAAGATGAGGTAATCAGTCCCTCAACCTAGCAGTAGGTGCGAAGAACACCATAGTCGTGGAGATTCTGAAGCAGAAGCAAGGCGCCTGACGCTTATATAGTAACGTCATGTGGAAATGGGACGGGTAGCAGACGAGGGCATAGTCACTGGTAGGCGGGATTCCCCAGTGGAAGTAGGTCCTACCCAAAGAGATGGGTTAGTTGTAGTAGTAGTTGCCGCCTACCAGTGACTATGCCCTCGTCTGCTACCCGTCCCATTTCCACATGACGTTACTATATAAGCGTCAGACGCCTTGCTTCTGCTTCAGAATCTCCACAACTATGGTGCTCTTCGCACCTACTGCTAGGTTGAGGGACTGATTACCTCATCTTCTGTGCATAGTTCTCCTGTCTTCAAGTTATGTCCTGGAATTTGTATTGATAAAGCCACTGGATGGCGAAACGTCTACAATAAAGATACCCAGATGTTGCACATGTGTCTCAGTTTCATCTTGTCGGTATTGCATACCATTCTTGTACGACTAGAGATATTAATGAATGTTCGAGTCACGGTATTGCGAATTATTTATTTTTATTAATTTATTAACACATCAGCCGTTTCCCAGGAAGGCAGGGTGGCCGGAAAAAGAAAAAACTTTCATCATCATTCACTCCATCACCGTCTTACCAGAAGCATGCCTACACTACAGTTATAAAACTGCAACATTTACACCCCTCGTTCAGAGTCCAGGACTCAAGTCCGACTTGCCGGTTTCCCTGAATCCCTTCATAAAATTAACCTTTTTTACACTCCAAACACATCAAGTTCTAAAAACCATTTGTTTCCATTTGCTCCTGTCTAACATGCTCACGCACACTTGCTGGAAGTGCAGTCCCCTCGCACACACAACTTCCTTTACCCCTCTCCCTCCACCCTTTCCTAGGCGGACCCCTACCTGGCCTTCCCTCCACTACAGAACTGAATACTCTCGAAGTCATTTATTTCGTTCCATCCTGTCTACATGTCCAAACCAACTCATTAACCACTCCTCAGCCCTCGGGTAATAGTTGTTGTAATCTCACACCTCCTCCTAATCTCCAAACTACGGATTCTCTCCATTATATTCACACCACACATTGCCCTCAGACATGACATCTCCATTGCCTCCAGCCTTCTCCTTGCAACATTCACAACCCATGCCTCACACCCATACAAAAGCGTTGGTATAACTATACTGTCATACATTCCCCTCTTTGCTTTTATGGGTAGAATCCTTTGTCTCCACAGACTCCTCAGTGCACCACTCACCTTTTTCCCTCTCATCAATTCTATGATTCACCTCATCCTTCATCAACCCATCTGCTGACACGTCCACTCCCAAATATATGAATACATTCACGTCTTCCATACTCTCTCCCTCCAATCTAATTACTCCAATCTTCCATTACCTAATTTTTTTGTTATCCTCATCACCTTACTCTTCCCTATATTAACTTTTTTACTTCCTTCTTTTACATTCCCTGGCAAACTCATCAAACAACCTCTGCAACTTCTCTTCAGAATCTCCCAAAAGTATAGTGTCATCAGCAAAGAGCAACTGTGACAACTCACACTTTGTGTTAGATTATCTTTGAATCCGAAACCTCTTGCCAACACCCGAGCATTCACCTCTCTTACAACTCCATCTATAAATATATTGAACATCCACGGTGACATCACACATCCCTGTCAAAGGTCTGCTTTTACTGGGAAATAATGCCCCTCTTGCCTACATACTCTAACCTGACCCTCACTATTGCGAAATATATTCTTCAAATGTAGAACACTTGTGGACAGCTGAAGCTACTTATATTTCGTTACATTTATTCATATGCTGTTTATTCCCATCATCAATGACTTAACGCTCGCTGCAGACTAACAAATAATGCCTTTTCATTTTAAACAAAGATAGATTAGGTTAGGTTAGGCTTAATTTGTTACAAAATAGCAGCGACAACTTAGGAATGGTTAATCTTGCTATACGATCTTATCAGGGCTTCAAAAGAGGCTCACAGAGATAGAGTATAAAAGCATGGGATGGTCAAACTGCACATTCTGAAGAAAACTCCATGCACATGTATTAACCGGAATCACAATCCGGTTAATACATTTAATGAAAAGAAAAACTGAAAGTTCTGCAAGACAGACAAGAAAGAGAAGTAAATAGAGAGTTTCTCATATCTGTTCCTGATTCACAATGTATTGTCAAATGAATATATATAGATGGGGGATGAGATTCGAGCGAGATTACAGTAAATCAGCCAAATTCGATCATTGTTTTGTGATCTTAACATTATATTTTGAGCAAAGATAATTCATTCTAAACAGAGCTCATGACCAAAGACTGCTTATGATTAAAAATAATTCATGACCAAGGATTTAGCTTGACTCAAGACAACTCGAAATCAAAGATAACTCAAAAAGAAATAAGTCATCACTAAATAAATGACGAAGCAATTAACTTAAGATAATATATGAATTAAGAAATACTCATAACCAAAATAAGATAAATCTTCACCAGTACGTATAAATAATCCGCACTTAGGATAAGAAATTGATAAGGACACTTAGGTCCGTCTTGGACAACGGTCGACGATAAACTGAAACATCATTACGTGGGATACTTGCATACTGTAACGGTACTGTGACTCTTCAAACTTGGCCTTACCCATAAAAACCACTATGCCGTCCATATGGCATAGTGGTACTGGTACTGCGATCTCATTCACCTTGCGATAATCTGTATACATCCGAAATCCCCCATCAAGTTTTTCAACAAGCCAGGTCCACGGGCTAGAAGACACTTCCACTAATCCACGTTCTAGTAGAAACATTACTTCCCTTTGAAGTATTTTCTGCTTCTCAGGATTAGCTCTGTAAGGAGAGTGTTTAATAAGTTTAGCGGCTTCTGCGTCCACATCAAGATAACTCAGGCTTCACATTTTTGGAACATGGGAGAAAATTCATGATAAGTTTGCGGAGGGGTTGAGAGTGTTGTTATTTGATCTTCTGCAAGTTCTGACATAATAACTTTATTTGAATCTCCGGAACTATGCACAAGAAATCAGGATCGTTAACGTGGTCTGGGAGAGTGGACAAGGTCGTTATTGGGACTTAAGATTTTTGAAAGAACTTTTTAATTTTGTTTATGTGGTAGACCTTACCCAAATTAGGATTATATAGAGGTGCTATCGCATAATTTAGGCCAGAATTCCTCTTTGTCACCTGATAGGTCCCGTGACCAGGCACAGGTTCCTGGACCAACACGTTTTCTCCTGGGTCAAAGGAGCTACATTGAGACGTTTTGTCATACATATCTCATGTTGTCCTGAACTGTTTTTGGATTAGCCTTAGTCAGTTGTATTGCCAAGTGCAGTCTAGACTTCAGATCGTAGGTCGTTTTGAAAGTCTCTTCTCCCAATCATTCTTCCTTAAGTACATGCAGTGAACCTCTCAAAAATCAGCTCCACTGACTACTCCGTCGATTTCTGTCCAGTTTCTTGCACTGCAAACAACAGCACAGGAATCGACTTATCCCAGTCCGTAAGAAAAAGCAAACAATACGTACTCCTTGATGCTGGTGAGGGGTTTAAGACCCAAAGAATCGAACATATTATTCTCTTGCTCTGAGCAAATATAAATGCGTCTCATTCGAAAAGCGATGTATAACAGTTACTGCCTTTGCGCTTTCCCCTAATTAAAATGCAACATTTGTGAAGAACATCAATTTTTAATGGCTGATTCTTCTTATGAAATCACTAAAAAAGATAACTTTAGGCTGTGTAGATGCCAAGTTTGTTGGGTTCTGTGTAATAACTGAAAAATGACTCTCTGGTCGATTTTTAGTGATGATGAGTTTTTCTCAAAGGAAACTCCACCTTGGTTTTAGGCAGTATAAATTTAATATGCTAAATTAGTAATCAACCTGGCTTCTGTGAAATAACTGGATAATATCTCTTCTAATCAGAAATAAACCACAGTGTTTCATTTTACTGGGTTATCATATAATAAATCTAAATAATGCTCCCATATGTGCACATGACATATGTGTTTCCTCAAGACAATTGTATAATACTTGTACGTTATGTACGTATGTGTTTAATATAACGTATTTAATGACTTATATACATATTTACATACTTAATCTTTAAACGCTGATAAATCTTATTTTGAGAAAAGCCTGGATTATTTTTGGGGTTGTATAGGTCCCAGATTGCCTATTTTACAGAAGAAACTTGGAAAAATAAAATACTGATTTTCATGATATAATTTCTGAAGGCCACATCTAATTACCTTCACCCACCATTGCTGATTAACCCAGTTACTCTGACAATAATTCCTGATAAGTTGTGTTTCAAAGTTGGTGTTCTTATTGGAAGCTATGAATTAGTTTAATATAAGAAATGAGAAACACTGTAGCAAGGCTGCTAGTCCATACTAGGTAGGTCTTGTTTAAACCTAAACCCACTAACAAAAGTATTTGCCCAACCCATTTTTGGTGCTATCCAAGGAATAAGTTGTGACAGCCTTATTAACTCATATGCAAATTCTACTCAATTCTAATTCCTCTCACTCATGTATTTATCTAACCTATATTTGAAGCAATCCAATGTGTTATCTTTGTTATCTTTGTACTTTAGGCACTTTGTTCCACTCCATACACTATTCTATTTCCAAATCAATACTTTCCTATATCCTTTCTTATTCTAAACTTATCCAATTTGAATCCATTATTTCGAGTTCTTTCTTGATGGGATATCCTCAGAACCTTATTTATATCTCCTTTATTTATGGCCATACACACACTTGAATCACATCTTCCCTCATTCTACATCATACAAGATTATGTAAGTAAAGAGATTTCAATCTTTCTTCGAATGTAACATTTTTTATGCAATATATTGCCATTCTTCTCTGTATTGCCATTCATTCTGTAGTATGGAGACCAGAACTGAGCTGCATAATGTGCGTGAGGCCTTACTAATGATGTGTAGAGCTGTAATATAACTTCTGGACTCCTTTTGCTTATACTTCTTGATATAAATATCAGTAATCTGTTTACCTTATTACGTACGCTTAGGTATTGCTGTCTTGGTTTCAGGTTGTTGCTTACCATAACTCCCAAGTCATTTGAGCATTCTGCATGACCAAGTTCTATATTATTTAGTTTACAATAGCTAGGGTTATTTAAATTCTCGAACTTCGGGACTTTTCATTTATATTCATAAAATTGGAACTACCACTTTTCTGACCACGACATGAGCTTGTCTAATTTCTCCTGACCTATTTTGATGATTTTGGGATATTACCGTTCATTTTATAACTTAAGAATGCATAACCTGATTTGCTTCGCATTTTAAATGCATTACAAACTTATGCAGCACTATTCAAATTGCTAGCACTGACATAGAGGGGACTGGGGTTGTGTAATTCAGATATTCGGTTTTTGGATTATGCAGCTACCAATATGCATCTAGTAAATAATAATAATAATACTATTACTTATAATAATACTACTAATAATAATAACAATAATAATAACGTTGTCCCTGAAGGAATAAATGCTATTGAACTTAATATGCGGCTGTCTTTGAGAGCAGCTGCCAGGGTAAGTTCATCTTGTAAAGATTAGGCCACTAAATGACCCAATCGTTACAGGACTCGCCTGTATCGTGGAAGAGAGCGAGAAGACGATGATTAGTTGGGAGGTACAAGTTACCTGCCCAATGGAGCCTCCAGGATGACTTGTGGTAGAGAGAGCTTCTCCTACTTGCACGTAGTGAGTACAGCAGAAGAATATGCCAAAACTCCTATCTTTGTAAACAGGTAAACGCAGGAGGCCCAGTCTCAAGGTATCACAGCAGCTCTCCCGTTTCACACAAACAAGATATCTCAAGATATCGCAACACCACACCCCTACACCATACTCACACCCATGAAACAAATCCACACACCACATCCAAATACCAAACCCACATCACATCCACAAATTTGCAATAAGGATGTGAGGTTTGGAAGGGATTCAGGTAAGTAATTAGAGGATACTGAATAATAACCAACGCAGCACAGGCTTCTTTCAGATAGTCTACCAGTGTTACATAGAAGATGGCAAGAAAAAATAGATACAGGAATAGGAAGAAAACACACTCAAGCGGCGACTTTCTCAAAGCTGGAAATTGAAAGAGAAGCCAAAAATAACAATATTCAAATTATTCCAATTCCAGGAGATGACTCGTATATAAATAGAAACCCACTGGAAGAAGCACGTGTAACTGGAAAAACAATTCCCACAGCCTCCAGTCCAAGTACTGAACTGGCTGCAGATCTTTATACAAACTATCACAATCTTGTTAACAGGCTCTGCCACAGCCTTCATTTGCAGATTTTGTAGCGGGAGCCTGCTACGATCAAAATAATCGAAATAATCCCCAGCCCGGAGACACACACACACACAAAAAAAAGTCCATAATAAAACCAAGTGTGTCGGCACTAGGTCACTAGGAATATGCAAATCTAGACGAACTGGAAAAAGAAATGGTATGTGTCAATATAACCACCCTAAAAAATCCAATGACTCTATAATAATAATAATAATAATAATAATAATAATAATAATAATAATAATAATAATAATAATAATAATAGGGACGTTACTATGATGCAAATTGTCCGGCGTTCCATGTGAAGGGAACGACGCACATGAACATAAAACTGAACATAGTAATTACAACCATACAGGCAGCTATGATTTGTTGTGCCAGGAAACGAAAAAGAATGGCAGGAAACATAGCACCGCCTGGGAAGCATCCTGGACTGGAATCGAAGCCACTGGAAAAAGAAAACCAGCGGCGGGCTCACCAGAGCGACAGATATTGAAACCAATGACAAAGCCCCTAGCTCAGCGGCAAACAACATGATATCATTTGTTACTGAAAACATTCAAGGTCTCAAAACCTAAGAACAACAATATCCCGTTCATCAACGGTCTCCTCACTGAGTCGAATGCAATGTTTGTAGCCTTTACGGAAACGCACCTAAAAGGCTACTTTGATAATGAAATATGGATTATCGGCTACAATCTACTCAGATGTGACTGGAAAAACAAACAAGGGGGCATTGGTCTGAATATTAGAGTCACTCATATGAACCTAGTTACTCAATTTCACAAATGATGTGGCAGAAGTTCTGGGGGTAAAAATTTAAAATAAAAATGTATTTATTGTAACTCTATATTAACCACCATATGCAATTCGCCTACGGTTCAAAGAACTACTGAAAAATTGAGCACTTACTTGAAGACTTACCAAACACAGCTCCAAATATACTTTTGCTTGTAGACAATTTAAGACACCTGAAATGAAAGAATGTAGCAAAGGTTGTAATAGCAGAAAGAATCCCAGCAGCTAGTTTACATGAACAGTCTCACACAACTGAATTACTTACAACAACAAAATTCCTCTTATAAAAGTAAGTAGCAGAACCGACTACACTAAAAAATACCTTTGTCCTAGCATTCGCTTACAATGAAGATCTGGTTCAGAACATTATAGTGTCCAGGAAAGTAAACTCAGACCACAACATAACAGAAGTTCAGACATGCATATCTACTAGCAGCCAGCAAAACACTCTTGACCTTGAGCTATGTTCAATGAATTTAATTCTAACAAAAAGGACATCAACTGTGAGCTAATAAATTGTGAGCTTGTTGAAATTCAATGTGAAGACAATATTATAACCGGTACCTAAATGAGTCTCTATCTGCCTATATATATATATATATATATATATATATATATATATATATATATATATATATATATATATATATATATATATATATATATATATATATATAATATATATATATATATATATATATATATATATATATAATATACATACATATATATAATATATATATATATGACGTGCCGAATAGGCAGAACTTGCGATCTTGTCTTAAATAGCAAAGCTCATCTTGCCATATAGGACAAGTGAAAATTTGTGTATGCAATAATTTCGCCAAAATCATTCTGAACCTAACGAAAAAATATATTTCACTGTGTTTGTTTATTATTAAATTATTGTAAACAAATCTGAAATATATTTAGTTGCGTTAGGCTAAAATAAATTGCTCTTGTTATAATAAGGTTAGGTAAGTTTTCTAAATTCCTTTTGGTGCAAAGTTATAAATTTTTACATCAACATTAATGAAAAAAATATATCTTTAAACGTATAAGAGAAAGTTTTAGAAAGGACTTAATTTTAAATGAGTTCTTGCTAATTGACCAGTTTTACATATCCGGCACGACATATATATATATATATATATATATATATATATATATATATATATATATATATATATATATATATATATATATATATATACATGTACATGTACATGTACAAGCATATATATACACACCCCTCTGGGTTTTCGTCTATTTTCTTTCTAGTTCTTGTTCATGTTTATTTCCTCTTATCTCCATGGGGAAGTGAAACACAATTCTTCCTCCGTAAGCCATGCGTGTTGTAAGAGGCGACTAAAATGCCGGGAGCAAGGGGCTAGTAACCCTTTCTCCTGTACAAATTACTAAATTTAAAAAGAGAAGCTTTTGTTTTCTCTTTGGGCCACCCTGCCTCGGTGGGATACGGCCGGTTTGTTGAAAGAAAGAATATATATATATATATATATATATATATATATATATATATATATATATATATATATATATATATATATATATATATATAGTTATATATATATATATATATATATATATATATATATATATATATATATATATATATATATATATATATATATATATATATATATATATATATATATATATATATATATATATATATATATATATAGACACACAGATATATAGACACACACACACACTCACACACACACACACACATATATATATATATATATATATATATATGTGTGTGTGTGTGTGTGTGTGTGTGTGTGTGTGTGTGTGTGTGTGTAAATATGTACATATTGATAAAAAGGCTTCAGGGAAGAATATTGTATTTCTTCCTCAAGCCGTCTGAATATTCCACTTTCCCTACCACCCCATCTTTTCATTCTCTTTTTACCAATAGATATATTTTATCACATAATATGGTACAAAAGATTTAAGAGATACATTGTTGATATAAAGTACATGAGGTGTGAGAGATACATGTCTAGTACATATCGTTACATGTTTGTCACTGATTATAATGCGACAATCACATGCAGCTCCTCAGAGGTGGGGCGCGTGCACAAGATACAACTTCTATTGCCCCTCTGAACAACAGCCCTGAGTCGCTGGAACAGAAATCTAGCTGCCCTGGGATCCCTAGTTACCCTGATGAATCTTTTGCCTAGCTCCTTAAGGAACTTAGATGCACTCTTTCCCCATGAGCCAAGGGTCTCTGAGCCTATGGGAACAAAAATATAATAATGGACAAATCCTCCGTATTTTCTAGACTTTTGGGACTCCCTGAAGCTGGCGGCTGCCCCTCCTTCCTCCCTGGTGCATTGGAGATAGGTATCAGCCAAGGTAGATGCATATGTGTAGTACCACACCACCTGCTTACCGTCTGTCCAGGCATTAAGGGTAATACCATCTGGACGCTTATGGCTACCATTAGAGTTGCATAGTTGGATTGTGTTACGCAGTGACATTTATAACAAATATTTTATGTAACGTAGCTCCGGGAGTATACTGAAAGCAGACGTGTATTATTCCGTTAAAGCAGACGCTTTTTATTCCTGTCACAGGCAGAGTGGGCAGGACAGGAGCAGATGAAGTGTGTTTAGGCAGTAGGTTACGCACAGCAGAGGTGAGATGTAGTGGTCTTGAGTAGGTGGTATTGGGTAAGGTTTTTTTAGTGTACTCTATTATGTGTATTTTCTGGTGCTCTCATTTATTTGTAAAGCCCTAGTGTGTGCAATGGCCTGTGATGTGGCAAGAAGAGCGTTGCAATTTAAGCCCAAATCACAAGTTTTTACCTATTCGGCACGACATATATATATGAAAGCAATCACTGTATAAAGGTGACCCTTATTAAAAGTGACCACTGTAGCGAGGCCATCTCCAGCACACGTCACACTGAATTACTCTAGTGTATTTATTTTATAAAATAATGTTCGGTGCTGTAATGGACGATTCTAACTTTTTCTGACAATTCGCAACTAAATTTTTTTTGTGGTCACTAATGTTTCCCATATTGAAAAATATTGATATTACAGCCCACCACGTTTTAATACAAATACTCGTGAGTATTATAAAAATACAAGTAAAGTGCAGAATTATGGTGTTTGCGAGGGAAAATGATCGTATTTTTTGGTGAAATTCCCCAAAAATTGAAAGTTTTTGTGTAATGGAAACGTTATCAAAAGCGATCATATTATTTCAGAATGTAATTAACTATAATGAAAATAACTTTCATTTATTACAACTGGATGGAGAACGAGCTGAATATCGTTCCATCTCTATGTGTCTACTGTATCTATTTGCATATATCTATATTCTCTTCTCTCTATCTTTCTCTTTCTCTCTCTCTTCTCCTTATATATTTATGGGAATTATGAAGAATTTGTTGATTCTCCTGTACAATCTGCCCTAAAAAAATCTAACATACATGTTCTCTTCAATAGTTCATGGGCCGTTAAGAACATACTGATCAAGAATTCACCAAAAACATAGTGGGAGACTTGCAAAAGTGGCTTGTAGCGGGCGCAAGGCCGTAATTAACCACATACAAGAATGTATTAATCCTGTAATAATGGTCGGATCCCGAATTATAGATCCTAACGCATCAGTAATAGAGATAAACGTCTTAGAATAGGCGATTACAGAAAAGGATAACCTTTCATTATACAGCTATAGCTTAGGCTTGTACAAATTTGTTCATTCTTTACTGAGGCCATTGTACAAAATCTTAAACCTTGTAATTTCAGGAATGCTCTGGATTGCCTTATATGTCGAGATCTAGCACTACCTTTAGAACGTCTGTCTGCTTCTATGTGATATTTTCTTCGTTATCGCTCAAGTAAGGCTTGGAACGTTCTGTTAACTAGACCTTATTGTCTCCCAACAGACTGGGAAAACAGGTCAGGGCATGTCGGTTAATTGCCCTTGGTGTTACATGCCTTTGCCCTTATTGTGGGCCTGTTTCTCTTGTTATAAGCTTTTGTTTTCGTTGGTCTTGATGCAAAGATTTAAGAGTTTGTGGTTATTGTGTGTATCTACAAAGAAACGACGTGTTGCCTGGAGCTAGCATGGGGTAACAGTTACTCTAGTTCTCGTTGAGTTAAATGTCTAGTGCTACAAGACATCTGTTGTGTGTGACACTGACGGTTTAGTGGATTAGGGCGTCTCCAATTTTGACAGGCTTCGAGAGTGACGTGTTAAAGCGCGGGGGTTCATATCTCGGCCAGTGCAGTTGTTATTTGCTTAAAACCTGTTATTCTTGGGTGCATTAACATGTAAACTGCTTGTGTAACTGGCATTCTAAACGAGAGGAGAAAGCAATTAGTCTTGAACTTGCCACAACCACATATGTGTCAGCAACAAGAGTGACGTCTTCTGCTACTAGGCGCATGTTGTATGCGACATTGATGGTTCATTGAATTAGGATCACAACCACAGCAGGGATGACAAGTCTATTCACTCCTGTTGTGAAGTTATTATATGTTGAGTAGGTAGAAGGCATATATATATATATATATATATATATATATATTCCCATCTCCAGGACTCAAGTCCGGCCTGCCGGTTTCCCTGAATCCCTTCATAAATGTTACTTTGCTCACACTCCAACAGCACGTCAAGTATTAAAAACCATTTGTCTCCATTCACTCCTATCAAACACGCTCACGCATGCCTGCTGGAAGTCCAAGCCCCTCGCACACAAAACCTCCTTTACCCCCTCCCTCCAACCCTTCCTAGGCCGACCCCTACCCCGCCTTCCTTCCACTACAGACTGATACACTCTTGAAGTTATTCTGTTTCGCTCCATTCTCTCTACATGTCCGAACCACCTCAACAACCCTTCCTCAGCCCTCTGGACAACAGTTTTGGTAATCCCGCACCTCCTCCTAACTTCCAAACTACGAATTCTCTGCATTATATTCACACCACACATTGCCCTCAGACATGACATCTCCACTGCCTCCAGCCTTCTCCTCGCTGCAACATTCATCACCCATGCTTCACACCCATATAAGAGCGTTGGTAAAACTATACTCTCATACATTCCCCTCTTTGCCTCCAAGGACAAAGTTCTCTGTCTCCACAGACTCCTAAGTGCACCACTCACTCTTTTTCCCTCATCAATTCTATGATTCACCTCATCTTTCATAGACCCATCCGCTGACACGTCCACTCCCAAATATCTGAATACGTTCACCTCCTCCATACTCTCTCCCTCCAATCTGATATTCAATCTTTCATCACCTAATCTTTTTGTTATCCTCATAACCTTACTCTTTCCTGTATTCACCTTTAATTTTCTTCTTTTGCACACCCTACCAAATTCATCCACCAATCTCTGCAGCTTCTCTTCAGAATCTCCCAAGAGCACAGTGTCATCAGCAAAGAGCAGCTGTGACAACTCCCACCCTGTGTGTGATTCTTTATCTTTTAACTCCACGCCTCTTGCCAAGACCCTCGCATTTACTTCTCTTACAACCCCATCTATAAATATATTAAACAACCACGGTGACATCACACATCCTTGTCTAAGGCCTACTTTTACTGGGAAAAAATTTCCCTCTTTTCTACATACTCTAACTTGAGCCTCACTATCCTCGTAAAAACTCTTCACTGCTTTCAGTAACCTACCTCCTACACCATACACTTGCAACATCTGCCACATTGCCCCCCTATCCACCCTGTCATACGCCTTTTCCAAATCCATAAATGCCACAAAGACCTCTTTAGCCTTATCTAAATACTGTTCACTTATATGTTTCACTGTAAACACCTGGTCCACACACCCCCTACCTTTCCTAAAGCCTCCTTGTTCATCTGCTATCCTATTCTCCGTCTTACTCTTAATTCTTTCAATTTTAACTCTACCATACACTTTACCAGGTACACTCAACAGACTTATCCCCCTATAATTTTTGCACTCTCTTTTATCCCCTTTGCCTTTATACAAAGGAACTATGCATGCTCTCTGCCAATCCCTAGGTACCTTACCCTCTTCCATACATTTATTAAATAATTGCACCAACCACTCCAAAACTATATCCCCACCTGCTTTTAACATTTCTATCTTTATCCCATCAATCCCGGCTGCCTTACCCCCTTTCATTTTACCTACTGCCTCACGAACTTCCCCCACACTCACAACTGGCTCTTCCTCACTCCTACAAGATGTTATTCCTCCTTGCCCTATACACGAAATCACAGCTTCCCTATCTTCATCAACATTTAACAATTCCTCAAAATATTCCCTCCATCTTCCCAATACCTCTAACTCTCCATTTAATAACTCTCCTCTCCTATTTTTAACTGACAAATCCATTTGTTCTCTAGGCTTCCTTAACTTGTTAATCTCACTCCAAAATTTTTTCTTATTTTCAACAAAATTTGTTGATAACAGCTCACCCACTCTCTCATTTGCTCTCTTTTTACATTGCTTCACCACTCTCTTAACCTCTCTCTTTTTCTCCATATACTCTTCCCTCCTTGCATCACTTCTACTTTGTAAAAACTTCTCATATGCTAACTTTTTCTCCCTTACTACTCTCTTTACATCATCATTCCACCAATCGCTCCTCTTCCCTCCTGCACCCACTTTCCTGTAACCACAAACTTCTGCTGAACACTCTAACACTACATTTTTAAACCTACCCCATTCCTCTTCGACCCCATTGCCTATGCTCTCATTAGCCCATCTATCCTCCAATAGCTGTTTATATCTTACCCTAACTGCCTCCTCTTTTAGTTTATAAACCTTCACCTCTCTCTTCCCTGATGCTTCTATTCTCCTTGTATCCCATCTACCTTTTACTCTCAGTGTAGCTACAACTAGAAAGTGATCTGATATATCTGTGGCCCCTCGATAAACATGTACATCCTGAAGTCTACTCAACAGTCTTTTATCTACCAATACATAATCCAACAAACTACTGTCATTTCGCCCTACATCATATCGTGTATACTTATTTATCCTCTTTTTCTTAAAATATGTATTACCTATAACTAAACCCCTTTCTATACAAAGTTCAATCAAAGGGCTCCCATTATCATTTACACCTGGCACCCCAAACTTACCTACCACACCCTCTCTAAAAGTTTCTCCTACTTTAGCATT